>NC_136278.1:30876183-30996183 GCF_964198595.1 Lampetra fluviatilis | reverse complement strand
TGTGTTTATCCGTGTGTTGTGGGGAGCTGAGCTGCAGTGATTAGTGCACTGTGCGCTACGAACCCGGCGACCCGAGTTCATATCCCACTCACGACCAACATCAGTGGCGAATATTTGAACCGGTCCTGGGCATCCCCTAGGTCGGTGTAGCCTTAAATTAATGACCTGGCGTGGTGTGTAACAATCAGCAGAGGAGCGACAGATGACAGAGTCATCCGGACGTGGTGTTGGCTCTGTGCCGGCCTTCACAGGCTCTGGCAAGCAACACTTTCCCTAACAGTCTCGTGAAAGCTGCGTGGAAGATCATTGCCTTAGTGTGCACGTGTTAGCCAATTCTATAGAGCAGTACTCTCGCCGCTACGCCACCGCTCCAAGATCGGTGGCGAGTATCTGAACGGGTGATTGATCTCGCCTAGGTCAGCTCAGCCTTAAACGAGTACCTTGTTGCGGTGTGTAAACATGAGCATTGGGGCGGTCCTGGCCACACCATGCCCTCGCGTGCCATGCCGTCCTTCACAGGTGCTCACCGATGGCACTTCATGAAGAATATTGGCACCCCAAAATTTAATTACCTAGTATGTGAAGTATATTAAATGCACCGGAATGTGGTGATACGTTTAAAAAATATACATGAATTCCAGCCATTTTCAATCCACCAATGGACTAAGGCCTCCCCACGCCGTGTCAATCATAAGTGAATGCGTTGTTTTGGTTTTACCATACTTCACCACGCTGGTCAGGGCTGGTTGGTGAGGGCGGGAGGGGAAGACCGTCTCCGATATCGCTCGCCACTGTTGTTAGCCATGTCCTGGAATCGAACACGAGTTGTCGTGATTTTCATGCAGCGCGCGAGCCACTGCATCACCGCTCCACCACAGAAAATGCTATTTGATGCGTAATGTGTATTAAATGCACTCGGTACTTTATGTAGGATATAATGCAACGGAATATAATTACGAGATGTACATATATATTTTAAATGTAACATTAACTGTGACTGGGTGCTGCTTTTAGAGCAATATCTTTGGAGGGATTGGGCAGACTCGGCGGGGTGCAAAGCGACCGCGTAAATCATCCCCGGAGAGATGAGAAATCGTTTATGTTGTTGTTGTTGTTGTAGGGAAATAAAATTAAAGCTCCACAGGGCTGTGACGGTGACCGGATGGCTCAGAGGTCAGAGCCACACAACCGGTAACCGCCCCGAGACCGCGTGTTGGTAATTGTTAGGTCCCAGCCGCCCGCTGTTGAACCCAGCTCGCTCGCTCGCTCGTCGTCGTATGAGAATTGCGATGACGGCCTCAGCCCAGCCACCAACGACTGCACCAAGAGAATAATAATAATAATACCATATCATTAAAATGGATTTGTCCCTAACTTTGGCTAAATTGCAGCTCTGCACATTGACACGTTTGGTTTGATTGATATGTCGTCATTAGGGGCTAAGATTTTTTTTACACGGGAGGGGGGGGGTGGTTAGGGGGTTGGAAATTTCTGCCAAGATTCGCGGCCGTGGCGCGGGAAGTAAAACGGTAATCTACGGAAATGTCACGGAATAAATCTTCGCGTGACACACGGCGTTACAAAATAAAAATAAAGGCAGCGCCTCTAATTTAACCTTTTTTTTCTTTCTACAGCCACAGCGAACATTTCGCAGACTTTTGATTCAAAGTCCACGCTTCTCAGTTGTAACTGTCATGCCACCAGTAGACAGGTGTGCTCCCAGTGTGGATGAAGAGGCCTCTTCATGAAGTGACTTCAGATAAGTTCTGTGACGGCATCTCCTTGCTAAGCCCTCTTTGCCTTTGTCTGACAACAGACGGATTGCACTGATAGATAGCTGCAGGGGCTCCTCACTGGGAAACTTCATCTCGCCACTTGAAGCTGATAGCACTGTTGGCGAATAACAGGGGGAAAGGGAGACAATATCATAATCTAAATCTTCTATCGCGTTTGCAACAAATCTATCACCCATGTGTCATCGTCATCATCAACCATGGTATATCTACTACTGGATGAACATGTCGTCACGGCTTCTTTACGGTCACATCAAGCCGTAATCCATCTCGCTCCCACACATCACGTGGTCTCACCACTCTCTCCACACACCACGTGGTCTCATCACTCTGTCTCTCCACACACTACGTGGTCTCATCACTCTGTCTCCACACACCACGTGATCTCATCACTCTGTCCCCACACACCACGTGGTCTCATCACTCTCTCCACACATCACGTGGTCTCATCACTCTCTCTCCACACCACGCGGTCCCATCACTCTGTTTACACACATCACGTGGTCTCATCACTCTGTCTCCACACATCACGTGGTCTCACCACTCTCCACACATCACGTGGTCTCATCACTCTCTCTCCACACATCACGTGGTCTCACCACTCTGCCTCCGCCGTGGTCTTTCCCATGGGGCGCGATTCCTCCCTCCCCTGGCAGCCGTCCCATCACCAATCTTTTCTGTCGGCCTCCAACCTTAACGGCGATTTAGATGTTGGTGTTGTTGTTTGTTCCTGCCTAAGCACTCTTTGCTTTTCTCGACGGTAAAGATAACGTCTGTAATCTCCACCCGTCCTCTCTTCCGCGGCGGGGTTTTTTCCCCCACTCAGATTAATTCTCGGCACGCATCGCCCGCAGTTTAAGCACCTATAAAAATGCAAATTGCGTTTGCATAATCATAATACAAAAAAAAAGCCGAAAACGTGCATTTCTGTCCGTGAACGTTACAGGGCCACCGAGTAGATTGCAGCTGTGTGGCCCATTGGTGTAGAGATTGTGGGGTTCGATTGGCGTGCATGGAATGATTGGGGGTGCGGTGAGCGTGGAGCCGCGCGTGGCCCGATGCTCGACTCTTCACGTGTCCACGCATTAAAGTATATTGCTTTAACGTTTCATTTTATCGCGCCTGCCGGGCAGGCTTTCAAAGTCTCGATGCTAGTTCAGTTAAGTTCATGTATTAGGTATAGCCCTGTGAGCCATTCGGCTCTTGAATCGGGTGCAACCGCAACAAAAAAACGTGAACAAGAAACAGTGGCTATCTTCTTCTTGGTTCTTTCGGTAAAGTCACGTAGAAGGGAAGTAATAAAATTAATAAAAATAAAACATAATAAAATAATTCTCACGACGTTTCGGCCACAACGCAAGCAGCCGTCCTCAGGTGAAGACCAGGTCTGTCGGGGAGACAGCGTCTGAATGAAACACCACCACGCTTGGAGCGTATATTTAAGCTGGGTTGGAAGGGGGGAAGGGCGCCTTAAAAAAAATAATTTGCATATCAAGAGAAATTTAGCATATTTATGGGAAATGCAGGTATGTGATTAGTACTACTTGTGAAATGCGAAGGAGGTGGGCGGGGGGTTTTCAAAGTCATATTATGCCCGTGCATTATGCAGGATTAGCAGCATCAAAGGGAGGGGATAGGGGTAGCATTAATAAAGGGAAGGAATGTTAATAGTATGTAGCTACAGTAACTAAACAACCACGTAAAAAACCAAAGTATAAACTACATAGTATCATCAGTATACTAAATATACTCTCCAATAGTGCCGTTGATGGCCGCTTTTAAATGTCCACGTGATAAGCCACTTCGTTGAGCTGTCGTTCGTGGCCAGATCGCTTCTGAAAAAGGGCTACAGCGTGCCTATGTGTGCCTATGTATGTGTCTCTCTCTCTATGTATCTCTGTGATATCTGTCTCTGCTTATATGTCTGTCTATATGTCTCTGGTTCTGTATTTTATCTCTCTCTCAAATGTAGCATTCTCAGGAAGAACGTATTCAACCAGGTAGGGTGTTGACTGTTATGTTATCCGACTCTCTAGTGTATTACATTACATTTCTAAGTATACTAGATTTGTGTTTATATTTCATTTATGCCTGATGATGATTGCTTGTGTTGCAATCGAAACGTCGTATGCTAGTATTTAATTTATTATTTTATCTTTATACGTGACTTTACCGAAAGAACCAAAGAGTAATTTCTGCAGTCACGAAAGCTCCAAATTAAGTTAGAGCTACAGCGACTCAGGGGGCTCTACCTGGATGCGTGTGGACTCCCATTTAACAAGAGGTGGATTACCTTGAGAGCAGAGACCTCGGGGTACGGATGGGCAGAAGCATGGCGAGGTGGCAGTGGTGTCGGTGGCAATGGTCACGATGACTCCTCGATTTTGGAAGAGCAGGGGCACTCGAAATGTCACGGAGTCTTTGCCACGGCTTTAATTCACATTGCGATAAATAAGCTCGGAATGATTAGCAGGGTGCCTGATGGCGAGTGGGCGAGGAGAGATAAGGGCAGCGAGCGGGGGATTATCCTCAGCCCATTACAAACTGTCAAGCCACTCCATTAAGGGAAACTCTGTGTTTTTTGTTTGGTGACTTTGACTTATTGAAGGAAGTGGGCGCACGGAAACACGATTGAACGCACGCGCTGAAGACAAACGAACCTGGCACCCAGACGTTGTTAATTTCTTACGTACGCCGGCCGCGTGTTAAGGAGGTGTATGCTGGCCACGAGAGAGTCTGTAAGTTGCGACTTGCTGAGCCGCCCCTATTGGACACCTGTGAACAAAAGAGCTTCATTGCTCATCGGATTCCTCCTCCAGTCTAAATAATGATTCTGATTCTGATGACTCTGTTATGCGTGTGCGCTAATTGCGCTGGTACCTTGCATCATTTGCACGACTCAGAACGTGCTTTGCATCTTTGTAAAGATGCCTCATGCCCCCCAAAAAGATATACAAATGAAGGCCACAGGTGTTGCTAATCCGTTCGAGTGTTTGAAGCGTCCACAGACAGAAAGACGGACTGATTGGGTTCCTGTCCGCCTGTCTGGCGCGCGCTCGAGTGGTAGCGTGAACGTTGGTGACGTCACAGTTCGTACGTTGCGGTGACGTCACGCGCCTCACACCCCCCCCACCCACCCGTCTCCCACCCCGGCCGTAAATGCGCACAATCGTACGATCATCGTTCTGTCATCATGCTGTCATACTCTACGAGAGAGAAACTACGAACATCTTTGCTCGTTTGTTGGCTGGAACGAGGTATGGAGGGACCGCTCGGTCAAGTAACGAGCTGCTAGATTTTTTTTTAATTAAAAAAACTAATGAACGCCCAACCACGTGGTATATCGCAACGCTAGGGTCTGTCATGCAGGACGCGCACGATACGATAAGGCAGAGCGTGCTGCGCGTTCATTGCTTGGAAGTGTACCGTGCTTCGAGAAACGTGAATACGCATTTTTATTTGTTTTAACACGTAGGTTCTCCAGGGCCGGCCCGAGGCATAAGCGAACTAAGCGGCTGCTTGGGGCCCCCTGGCCACCAGGGGGCCCCCGAATCGTTTTTTTTTTTTACAATTAAATAACTTAAACAAGTGATATAAATGAATTAATGAATGAATGAATAAATGATTCAAGACAAGAAAATTCTGTCGACAACTGCTGCTTTGTCACGGCTCACAAGCACTTACATTCACTGATACATCGGTTTCAACCTCAGCCAGCATGACAGGTCAGTTAATCTAAAAGTTTTTGTTTTGTGTTGGCTTTACTATAAAATATTCTGTGTTATGTTATTTTATAATTCTATTTTTTATTTTTATCTAATGTCCCTACAGGTCCTTCTACATCTCCACCCACTGCAATAGATTTCCCATCTACTCCCTCAACAAGCTCCAGCTATCAAGATAGATCAACAGCTCCTCCAATTGACCCAGTTGAATGGTCAGCATTCCTGTCAGACTCAGAAAGGACTGATCTGGTAAGAAGAGGGCCAGTGCCAATAAGTGACACCTTTACCTTCCCCAAGAAATCAGATGGACGAAGCTTTCACTACCACTACACATACAGACAGTTAGTTAATGGGGAAAAAATCAAGCGAAGCTGGCTAATTTATTCAAAGCAAAAAGATGCGGTTTACTGCTTCTGTTGCAAATTATTCACAAGAAAGTCCACAAAACTGTCAACAGAGGGACAGCGTGATTGGGTAAATGTAGGTGCTTTGCTGAAACAGCATGAGAATAGTCAAGATCATTGCAGTAATATGGTGAAGTGGAAAGACTTTGCCCTCCGTCTTTCTAAGCAGAAGACTATTGATGCAACAGAAATGGCCCTTTTGGAGGCAGAAAGAAATCGTTGGAGAGATGTTCTCATTCGTTTGATTAGTATCATTCAGTCTTTGGCGGAGAGGAATCTTGCACTCAGGGGGTCTGTCGATACTTTGCATCAGGCCAACAATGGGAACTTCCTTAAAGAGGTGGAACTGATGGCAAAATTTGACCCGGTGTTAAAAGACCACATCAGACGAATTGATAGTGGAATGCAGCACAACACGTACCTGGGTAAGACTATCCAGAATGAGCTGATAGAGTGTGTCAGTGACAAAATAATTGAGGTAATGGTGGCAGAAATCAAGGACTGCAAATATTATTCAATTATTTTAGACTGTACACCTGATGTTAGTCACCATGAACAAATGTCTGTTGTGGTGCGCACAGTCACTCTGGGCAAAACACCAGAAATAAAAGAGCACTTTTTAGGATTTCTGATAGCTCCAGAATCCACTGGCCTGGGTTTGTCCAATCTAATCCTTAACAGGCTTGAGGAATTGAACATCCCTTTTCAGGATTGTCGGGGGCAGTCCTATGACAATGGGGCTAATATGAAGGGAAAAAACAAAGGTGTGCAGGCTAGGCTATTAGTTAAGAATCCAAGAGCTTTTTATGTGCCTTGCAGTTCTCATACACTAAATCTGACCGTTTCAGATGCGGCTAAAGCATCAACGGATGCTTCTTGTTTTTTTGGAAATGTGGAGAAGCTGTACAATTTGTTCGCTGGGTCCACTCAAAGGTGGGCCATCTTACGGAAGTTTGTTGACATCACCCTCAAGTCCTGGAGTGAGACACGCTGGGAAAGCCGGATAAAAAGTATTGAAGCTTTGCGCTACCAGTCAGAGAAGGTGAGGGAAGCCCTGCTAGAACTGAGAAGTAAAGCGACTGACCCTGTAGTGGCTGTTGAAGCCAACTCCCTTGCGGAAGAGATAGGTTCATTTAGGTTTCAGATTTGTTGTGTTGTCTGGTGTGACATTTTGTCTAAAATTAACATCACGAGCAAGCTTCTACAGTCAACCAACATGCAGCTTGATGTAGCGGTTAACCTTGTAAAAAAGAACAAAGGCGAACTTATCAGTTACCGAAAAACAGGCTTCTGTGATGCACAGACATCTGCTAAAGAAATTTGTGAGCGGATGAACACAGAAGCAGTGCTGAAAGAGAAGCGATTGCGTTCTACAAAAAGGCACTTTGCCTATGAGGCTGCAGATGAGCCGATAGTGGACGCTATGAAGAGGCTGGAAGTGTCATTTTTTAATGCTGTAGTGGACCGTAGTATTCTGTCATTGGAGGATAGATTTAAGTCTCTAAGTGAGGTTAAAGAGAACTTTGGAGTGCTGCTCAATTTTAGGGAGCTAGATCAAAAGGTCCGGAGGGAACAATGTGAGCTTCTTGGGGAAAAACTCTCTTGTGGAGAGGAGGCTGATATTGATGGTAGCGCACTGGCAGTAGAGATAGAGAGTCTTCCTGAACTTCCCCAAACTATGATGACTGCCTTTGAGCTTCTCACATACCTCTCACAAAATGAGATGTGTGAGCTTTACCCAAATCTTTGGGTAGCTCTCAGGATAGCCTGCACTCTGCCTGTGTCAGTTGCCTCAGCAGAGAGGAGCTTTTCCAAGCTCAAATTGATAAAAACATATTTGAGATCATCAATGGCCCAGGAAAGACTAAGTGGACTTGCAGTCATTAGTATTAATAACAAAGTTGGCCAAGCAATACCATACAATGATGTCATTAGTGACTTTGCCTCCAGAAAAGCTAGGAAGGAACGATTTTGAGGTCATTGTTGTACAGTTGACATTGTTGAACCCTTGCTGTTCTTATGTTTGCTTTCATTATTTAAGTATCTTTTTTTTTGTAACATTCTATTTTTGATTAGATTAATGTTTGTCTATTTTGGTTTTATTTAAAAGATTGCACATTTAATGCACATTTGCAAATAATTTATTTAATATGTTTTTTGTGACCGTTTGTATTCAGAAGTTTTAATAAAAGAGTGAAGTATTTTAAGTGTTGTTTTTATTTTTTATTAATACATAACCTCACTGTATTCGTTTATAATATTCGCTATAACATTATAGTGTGACATTTGTGTCAATAATCTTCTAGCACAGATGAGTCTGCGTGGTGGGAGGGGGGCCCCCAAATCAAATTCTGCTTAGGGCCCCCAAGAGGCTCGGGCCGGCACTGAGGTTCTCGCACCCAATATTACTCATAATAGAGGATTTTTTGGGGGGGTTAGATTGCCCTAAGTATAAATGTGTCGTAACCCTCCACCACCCGACACAGCCAGTGAGGTTTGTCACGTAAACGAAACGCGCCAATTAGTTTACTAATTCAGCCCACCGGTGTGTTGGAGAGAAATTCCATCCAGCATCATTGATGACGATCCATCGATCACGCTCGATGCTGCTGGTTGATTTAGCAGCGAAACGTCACGGTGATCAAATTGTAAACGTCGTGGGTTTACTCTCCAACACACCGGTGTGCTGAATTAGTACACTCATTGGCGCGTTTCGTTTACGTGCCAAACCTCACTGGCCGTGTCGAGTGGTGGATGGTTACGACACAACATTCATACTTACAGCAATCAAACCCAAAAACCTTTATTATGAAGATATTGAAAAATATTTGCATTTTCAAATGTCTCTTCTTCAGAGGGCTTCAGTCTCTCCGCACACTGTATCCAAGCCGAACAAGACCACACGTTTAATTTTCACATCATTGGATGATAATGATGCTCCCGACCTCACCCATGCAGGCTATATTATGAGATCCATTAATCTAAACCAATCTCTCTACTGTATATATCGTCATACCTGTTTCCTTTGTCAACGGGCTGCTAATGCATGCACTCCACGGAGGACATTATATAACACGTCTGGCACGGAAGAAAATATTCAGTGGTGCGATTGACTTAGCTTGAGATTTCGCGATGAAAGTTTCCTGGCATTGAAAAAAATGCGCCTCGGTTTTGATTGGGTAAAGTTCTTTCAATTAATCGGTGTCCAAATTACGGTCTTGTACGGATGTATGTCGCGGTCGTGTTTTTTGAGACGAGATTTTCACGGAAGCTTTGCACGTTCAAATCGAATTTCACGCAGGCCCTGATATCATCGATTCAATTTTAGAATTGCAGACATCATTTGTCTCTTTTTGCTCCGTGTGGTCTGAATATATTCCTGTGAGAAACACCACGAATTACTTTCTAACTCGGTGAAACTCAGCAACTAAGTTGAGAGACGCATTGCAATCCCCAATGTGTGTATTCGTGCGGCTTCGGTGCAAGTTATATCAGCGTATGAGTGTTGACCCTGGCTAGAACGCCTGTGGAGGGGCAGCTCTGTGAATGGCTTGCTCACACCACTGTTGTCGAAAGGGCCCCTTCACGAGATACACGCACAAGGGGGCCCACACGAGAGGGATTCTCGGGATTTGGCCCGCAATTCCACGCTGGCGAGACGCGCTGGACAAGGTGGGACTTACCCTCAATTCACCCCACCACCACCACCACCACGACGCAGAATGCCGATCGACTAACTGTGGCGCATCCAGAATCAGAATCTTTATTTAGGCTGCAGGAAGAATCCGATGAGCTATGAAGCTCTTTTTGCACAGATGTCGAGTTAACCCATTCATACAGCTTCTGGACGGACAGAGGCTGGGAGGGTGGCGATTTAAGGAGCTTGTTTTTTCGTGTTAGCCTCAGCGCCGGGAGATCGAATGGAACTGGCGACCCCATTACATTTTTGCTAAATTTCGGCAAGTTCTCAAGTTTCGCTTTGTTTGACCAGGTGACAACTCAAGATACAACCAATGTCGTACTGGCGTTGGCCACCTCTTAAAAAAAAGTGCCGCCTCTTACTGTGTGGACCAGAGGTCACTTGAGATCATCTCCGAAGTAGTTTTGTGATATCCGCTTGCGCGGGCCGTTTTCCAACGCGACGAGCCGCACTGCTCATGCCAACAGCAGAATCAAGGGGACATTTAGTCGATAGATTACAACAACAACAGTGTGGTGGCTGACTGGCTGGCTGCCTGCCAGAAGACGACAAAAATAATGATGCTATTACAAAAAGACCCCAAAGGGAGATGTTCATTTGCGAGACCGCGGGGTGTTTGTCGGCATGATGCGGCAAAACTTTCAGCTACGTGTACGTGCCTTAAGTACGGAACGTCGGGCGCGTTGATTTGCGTCATTCGGCGCGCGGCTGCGCCGATAACGAAGCAGCCACTTCAAAAGCAAAAGCAAGAAAGCTGTCGAGAGGGCACGGAAACAAAGGGAAGACGATCCCTTTAGGACTCTTGGTTCTTTCGGTAAAGTCACGTAGATAGAAAATAAAAAAAAATAAAAAATTAAAATTTTGAAAATAATAAAAGCAGGCGGACGAAGACCGCCTGCGTTGCGATCGAAACCTCGTTTTTTTAAATTAATTTCAATCTATTTAAAAAATAGTTTTTTTGTTTTTTTCCCATCTACATGACTTTACCCAAAGAACCAAGAATATGAATTCCTGCAGTCACGAAAGTTTCAAGCCAAAATCCCTTTTGTGTGTGCTGTTGGAACGCATTGTGCGCCGTGCACAAGAAGGGATGGGCTGTCGTCTCGGGCTGCTGTGTGGAACCATCAAGAGGAATTAAAATATTCAGCTCAACATTCCCCGACTCCGTGTGATCGGATTCATATGCATTTGAGTCTTCTAATGTTGATATATGTTGCACGCTGCCGTGGCTGTATTGGTTAGCACACTGGACTTTGCCGGTTTGAATTCCCGGAGGGGCAACTGAAACAGTGGTGGTGCAAGGTTCTTAAATCCCACCCTGCATCTGTCGACCCAGCAATATATCTATAGGTGCCCTACAGGTCGCATGTGTTGGTGTACTAAAAAGTGTGGGTATCCCCACCTCTTCAAAGATGTCTGGCCCGTGTGGAGATGTAGGCCAACACACCTTCGAAAGGACCTCTTCAGAGCTATCTCTGGCTCTTTCTTAAGCAGTGATGTCTGAGCTCGGAATTTAGAGCTGCGTTTTTGGCTTCATCAGTGTAACACCACTGCTCACCCATTGCAAGCATTCAAGAGTTCATGATCAGAATCTGTGGACTGGAGGAATCCAATGAGCTTTGAATCTCTTTTCCACAGATGTCCAGTTGTAGTTTCCATCGTAGGAATGCGTTTTAATGAGCTTCTTTGTTTTTATTCCACAAGCCGAACACTTGTCGTCGGCCAACCAAACATCCCCTCATTAAGAAAAAAAGTTTTCCAACTCAGTGAGACGTTTCCTGGGTGAGGAAATAGCATCGTTATTCTCGTGAAAAAATGTGTTGAAAATCTGGTGCGAACTTATAAAAATACAATAATTTTAATGCTGGACAGAAAATGTAATTGCATATTACGACCTGCGGACGAGTGCATTGAGCTCTGGATAACCTCTGAAGTTAGAGAACAAAAAAAGAAGAAGCTAATCAACCAACGTCAACACAGGGTGAGGTGATGGCAACCAAGCCAAGTTCGATGTGGATGGATGGCAGCGTTGCGGACGGGAAATATTTCAAGGTTGGCTGGCAGCGGCTGGTGGGAGCCTTTGTTAAGCAACTGCCGAACTATGAAGAGACAACGCCATCGTCTCATCCCATCGCACTCACATTCGCCGACGCGATGCCCCAATTTCTCTTGGAAAGTTGAGCGAATCGTTCAATGTACGTCTTGCCGTCCTCCAGCAATTCAAGAACGCCCCTCATCAACACCACCACCACCCTCACGACCAAATACAAAGACCCCCCGTATAGCCTTAACAGACTATAGGGGCAAGTGCTGTTAGCGAGCACCTATGAAGGCCGGCGATTTGGTCGGGACCAAACCCACGACCTCCTGTATACCGGGCGAGGTAGTTAACATCTCCTAGCCACCGTGATGATGATGAGAGAGAGACACCACAAACTCCAAATGTACAGCAGCAGACGTCAGGGTCGGGATCAAACCCACGACCTCCTGTATACCGGGCGAGGTAGTTAACATCTCCTAGCCACCGTCATGATGATGAGAGAAAGAAACCACAAACTCCAAATGTACAGCAGCAGGCGTCAGGGTCGGGATGAAACCCACGACCTCTTGCACACCAGGCGAGGTAGTTAACATTTCCTACCCACGTGGCACACCTCTCAGCGGTGGGCATCTTCTTGTAAACACCGAGTGGTGTTGTTGTTGATACCTGTGATTGTGGTCATAGTCAACTATTGTTGGCACGTTCAGTTTGATTATTTTAGGTTCCTTGCATTTCTTAAAATCTTAAAACCTGCAGTCACGTGGTGCGGGATGGCATCCGGACCCACCCACAAAGCATCAACCACCCACCTTCTCAAACATGCATCTCGGCTGTGACCAATTACTATAATAATAATTAATCATTATAATTGCAACTGCCAGCCGAGTATCGCAACTATTTTTGTAGATCGGTTGCAACTCAACGAACCAGCCGCCTTTATTTATTGAAATTTCCAACCGAATTATTTCGGGAGCTTTGTGGGAAGCGGATTACGCAAAAAGATTGCTGTGATTAATTTAATGAGGAGGGATAATCATTCGCGCCGAGGAGGCGTGCGCAGCGTGTGTGTCATCCACCTGTTATTTGTTCTCGCCTGGGATGAAAGAATATGCCCCCAACACCCGCCTCCTCGCTTTTTGGCTTTGTTCCAGAAAAGATAATAGCGTTCGAGTTTTGACAATGTTGTGGCTATGCGACGCGGCACGTAACCCGGCACTGCGGAGACAGTGAGCGAGGGTTGGTGGAGAAGAAGGTGCAGCGAAGTGTGGACTTATTTCCGTCTGTTTTTATCTGTACGGGGATAGAGTGTTGCCCCCTCGCGCGCGCGTGGTTTTTCGTCCCGTGCTCGTGTGATTAAAAAAAAACCAGGAGCAGAACCTTCCTGAAAACAGAGAGTCCTTGGACTTTCCTGGATAAAGAAACAATTATATGATTTTATAATGTTACGTAATTTGTTTTAATAATGTTACATAATATTTTATAATGTAATACATAACACGTGGTTCTCTTTTTAAAATTTGCATTTCCTCTCCGCCGCTGTACCCCCCCCCCCCCTTTTTTGTCTTCTCCTTACTTCTCGGCGAATTGAATTGTCCCATTGCGACCATGGCAACAGAGTGCGTTTAACCAGGGCTACAAATAGCTGCCACCCATGTCGTATTCCACCACACTACGTCGTTCTTGCCTTGCATACGTCAGGGTCACTGCTTGCTGCGCTACATAATTCATTGCCTCGCAATATCGCACGCATCTTCAATTGTGTGCGTGCGTGTGTGCGTGTACGCAGATAGCCCACCTCGTGCATGCATGCATACGTACCACATATATGTACTGCGTGGTATACCCACACGGCAAGGGAGTGGTGGTGTCATTGATTGTGTACTTCTGATATGGGAAGCCGTGGCGTAGCGGTTATCGCGCCGTGCTATGAACACGCCGACCCGAGTTCGATTACCAACCCTGGGCGTCCTCTAGATCAACTCAGCCTCAAATTAGTCGCTGGCGGGGTGTGTTAACGTCGTCACTCGGGAGACAGAGGCGACCGGGCGTGGTGATTGCCACCCACCTCCTCGTGTGCCGTGGCGGCCTTCGTAGATGCTCGCTAGCACGCACTTGCCCCCAAAGGCTGTCAAGGCTACACTGGGGATCTTTGTCTTTTTTATACTTCTGATACGAACCTGGCTGGCCACCAGAGTTCGATTCCTGGCCTTGGCCAACATCAGCGGCCAAGTTGTATTTGAACCGGTCTTCACCAAGCCGCGCTGACCAGCACGGTGAAGTATGGTCAAACTATCCCCCACGACGAACAGACGCAGCGAGGCGAGGTTTTCCCCTGGCGGGGGGTGTGAAAATAAAAATAGCAATAATAATACGATAGTTTTCACAAATGTGAGTTGATACATCCGTAGATGATGGAGCTGTAACGATGCAGTCAGTAATTTATTGCAATCAGAGTTTCACGATCGATAATCATGCGTATGAGCTTTCGTATCGTGTTTGATATCTTTAATGTAAGAAATTCGTTCACGTAAGCCCCCTTTCGCCATTAGAGGCGCTAAGATTTAGGATGTTTTTTTAAATTATTTTTTTATTACGCTTGTTTACCCAGGAAAGTATCAAGACTTGTTTCCCAGGAGTATTTTATAGAGTCCCCGTGGAGTCATATCGCATTTTTGCAGGAGGGGAGGAATGATTGCTGTGCGCGTTCCAAATGTTTTTATTTTGGGGTTTCATTTTTTTCAAATGTTTACGAAGGTGGACCGTGACGCTGCCACGCAATGACCTACGACGAATGTTTGCGTTCATTGTAACGTACATTGTGACGTACATTGTGACGTACACGGGCATGAGCTACGCACGTGCATCTTGTACGCGCATTGTATACAAGCCATTAACGAATGTTGCTTCAATAAAGTTGAAGTTAATTAAAAAAAATATGTAATGAAAGACACATGTGCTGTGTGGAACCAGCTAATTTGCATGAGAATTGGGAGTAATCCGATTAACGCGGCAAGCTGCGGCGCGGTGAGACCGTGAGGAACGGAGTTTTCTGAAACCTTTCCTCCTACACAGAGTTGGTTATTTCACAAAAAGCAAAGGACCAATCCGTTTCAAAGTCAATGCATCTATTATCAGAATACGTTTTTTGTTTGCATTCTGACCACAAGTACTGTGGTGAATGCGGGCATGATTCCTTGTAAAAGGGTTAAGTTTGGTGTTTTAACATTTTAACACAGCTGTTTTGTTGCCAACAAAAAAAAGGGGAAAACCTATTCTCAAGCAGAGGAAAATGAAATCCCCTGTGACCCATACAATAAGCGCAGAAGAAATTAAATAACGCATTACTGGCGCTTTCTCCACTCTCTCGCGATGTCCAATGATGTTCAGCGATTGGCATGGTGCCAAGGAGTGCAATGAACGCCCGCCCTCCCGCTATCCAAACCCACTCCCCTTTACGGTCGCATGCTCGGCGCAACTGCCGTGGTGCAGTTGCACCGGCCTGCGCACTCGACAGCTGCGCCACTGCGCATGCGTGAGTGTGCTGTCACCACCCTCTGCGTACGTTGATGGCGCTACAAATGTGTGCCGGTGGAGCGCACCTCTGGGGCGTGCACGGTGCCACGGGGACTCTATTTAACAACGCGCCTTCACATCCGTTGAAGCGGAACGCCTCCTCTGTTAGTAATGGCGCTCGGTGGCGAATTAACACTTATTAGTGAGTGGCAATCCTGAGCGCATTAGCATTCAGATCATATCTCAAGTTGCAGCTTCCACACGTGCGCGTGCACGCGTGTGGATGAATAGGAACGAAGGTGGATACAAGGTGCGGATTGCGAGCAATGGATTGTTCCATCTCGTAGGATTTCAAAAATATATTCCTGTTTATAACGAATTATTATGTGACCTTAGAGGTGACAAAAAAACCCAAAAAATCTAGGATATGTAATATTATTTCATTTAAATCATCATCATCATCAGCAGCAACAGCATCCTTGGTCAATCCACTGCTGTATGAAGACCTCTCCCAACCGCTTCCATCTCTCACGGTCCTGCGATACAATAATCGACCGACCCCGAGGTGATTCCGCAGCTCCAAGTCTTCGCTGGACATCCTCTAGGACGCGTTCCGTAACTGGCGTGCCGACTTGCCGTCCATTATAAACCATCGGACGTCACTCTTTCTAGGCATGACGCTTCCTGCCACGCAAAAAAATAAAACAATTAACCCGTAAAAACAAAGTTTTTCACTATAAATCCTTTATATGCGTGGCATCGGTTTTATTTTACTATTCATTTCTGTTTTTCTTGAGTAAGAGTTTCATTTTTATCACATTGGTATTTTAAATTAAATATGAATTTTTTTTTTCCTAAAAAGTGGAAAATTTTGGAAAAAAATGTTCACGAAAATACATTGTCACGCACAACGAGTCTGTGTGCAAAATGTCAGCTCGATTGGATCACGGGAAGTGGGTTAAAAAACGACCGAAAGATTTGCACGGTCGTAAGCGCGCAAGCAAGCAAGCAAGTGAACTTAATATAAAGGAATTAAAAATAACTCCCCCCCCACTTACAAATATTTTTTATTTTTAATAACGCGATGAACCGTTGTACGTTCGCTAATTCACGCGTTTAGTTTGGGCTGATAATTGTTTTTTTTACCCTTTTATCTGTCAACAAAACTGGCATATTTTTTTACAAGGAGTCACGTTTGCATTGACCACAATACCTGCGGTCGGAATGCAAACAAAAAACACAACTTTGATAATCTATGCAATGTCCTTGAAATTGATTGGTTCACACCCGAGACAGCTTTTCTTAGAGCCTAGTCTCACATGGTGTTGGACCAGATGACGCCAAAAGGCGCACAACTCAAAGACAATGCACCATCAGAGTATGAGAGCTCAGGGTAAGCATTTACACCATTGGAACCTCCTCTGCCGGTAGCAAAATATGATAATCTGTTTAATCCCATTTTAGCTGGCAACAAAACTGACACCTTTTTTTACAAGGAGTCATGTTTGCATTGACCACAATACATGCGGTCGGAATGCAAACAAAAAACAGTTTGGGCTTTTTAACCATCGTAGCAGGCTGCGCGGATTTCTGTAGACAATTGCACTGCCGGTGTGTGAAGAAGTTGTTCTGACATGACGCGTGGGCCGGAGCTCTTCGTGGTGGAGTGTCGCGAGAAGGGGAGAGTTGAGATGAACTTCGTGGTAGAAGTGTCAATGGCGTGGAGCCGGGAGGGGGGGGGAGTGACAATTAGATTGTGTAAGAAATACACTCAACGCGTTCGTCAATAACACTGTGTCCCTACAAGGAAAAGTATATAATAGGCGACGTTTCGGGCAATTGCCCTTCTTTAGCGCACACAATGGCGCCGTTTCAGAGCACATAAATGCGCTCTGAAGGGAGATTGCCTGAAACATCCCCTGTTATAGATATTAAAACGTCGCATGTTATTGTTTTCCCTTTAAATGTCAATGTTATTGACGAGTAATGTGTTGAATTTGTTCTGTGTTGTGGTTGTGCACCACTGCCAACGCAGCTGCACCACCACCACATATTTACATTATTAAGTAACTGATTACTTTATTTTGATTATTTAAGTAACTGATTCCAATGTAATACAATACACTATTAGACATTATTGTAAAAAATAAATAAAAAGTCCGTCCTATATGTTAGTGAATTTTATTTTAATATTTTAGGCAGGAAATTCGTTTTCAAAATTTTTTTTTTTCTGGGGGGGGACCCCCAGACCCCCTTGAAGATTTGGCCTTCCGCAATGTTGACTCCATGGATACAGCCTTGCTGACAACACAGCAGCAGCAGCTTCACCAAATACATTATTTAATACGGTACTCAATAATTCAACCTTCGGCGAAATATGTTCCACTCACTTTACGCATGACTTCATTCAAATAAATGATGCGCAGCCTGTTAAGTTCGTCGCATGTAAATACGCTTGATTGTATACCCAGTAAATTCTCCCCGTGAACAGCGTGCATGCAGGACGTTAGAGTTAACATCAGCAACAGTGTTCATCTCAACAAACGAGGATTCCTCATGAAGAGGCTCAGGAGCACGATCGTGAGATGTGGCGTTGTAGAGGACTTCATCCAGCAGTGGATTGACCATGGCTGCTGCTCCTCCTGCTGGAGCTCAGGAAGAGATTGATCTCGGCAAAACAATCGCTTGCAATTTAATTAAGCTTGTATCATTCCCGTTGCAATTTCAGAAGAAGAAAAAACATTCCATTCAGGGTTTGCTATTCAGGGCTTGCTATTTAGTTCAGGAATTGATTTTTGTTTTGAACATTGCGGTGAACGTAGCGGCCTCTGGTGACTGGGCGCGTCACGTGAGCCCATTAGGTGCACCTCAGGACACATGAACGTTCTGTCCTCCCACGCGAAATGTGGTCGGTGTACTTCTATCTTAATGATCAATCTGAAGTACCCACACTTTACCCCACCACGCGAGACCAGCCGCTCGACTGATATACCAGGGGGGGGGGGGGGGGAAGGAAATTCAGGTTTTGTTTTAGCATGGTGTCAACTGCCGCGCCTGGAGATCAACTCGAACAGGCGACCTCCAGCCGACCGGGGTCCAGTCTGCCAAAGCATCACAGCACTGTGCCAGCCTCCCCGAAAGGTTGAGAGAGAGAAACACGTCCAAGTGGATGCTGATAGTGTGACAGATTGCAAAATAGCAGGCGCCAGTGCCACCGCAGAGCGATTCACCCGTCGTGGTTCCGCTTGTGATTATCACCAGCGCACGCTCCGAATCACGCTTCGCTCCCGTGTGTTGATGACGCTCAGCAGTATCTCTCTCTCTCTTTCTCTCTCCTCTCGGATGTTTTGGGCGCGATGCAAGAAGCCAATTATATCGACTGCCCTTGCAACCGCAGACACGGAGGCGCTGATGTGTGGCACTCTGCGAGAGGAAAGGTTGGCGAATCTGGAGGCAATATCGCTTGGCTGACGCTTACTTCTGTGCTAGACTCGGTAACACACCGTTTTATTTTTATTATTATACAAACAGTGGCAGCGGGAATAATACAGACGGGACAGGATCTGGCATTTGATTTCAGGCGCAGTGGTCTATAAGACCCGAAGCCAATTTACCCGTCTCAATCGATCAGTAACCAATCACACGGGAGCTCATGCGAGAATCAAACATATTTATTTAACACCAGAAGCCATTAAATAAAAAGGATTCAGAGCCTTTCCCACCCCCCCCCCCATTTTTCTTATTTAACGAATGCTTTCACAGGCGATTTTCACACAGAACAGCAAATGCGCGAGCGAAAAAAACACATGTTATTAAATAGACACGTGCACGTGTATGTGTGGATGTTACGTGCCTCCTCGTCATGGACACACACGGAGGGGGTGCTGAGAGCCTGAGCAGAATGCACGCGGTAGGCGAGAGCCAGTCTTCACACCGTGAACTCGTTATTATTTAACATCTATACTCTTTGGTTCTTTCGGTAAAGTCACGTAGGTAGAAAAATAAAACAAAATAAAAATAATATATCACGACGTTTCGATATTTTTTTTTATTTTGTTTAATTTTTATACCTACGTGACTTTACCGAAAGAACCAAAGATTATGGATTCCTGCAGTCACGAAAGCTTCAAATCAAGATTATTTAGCATTTGTTTCAAGTTCAACGTTTACCGTGCCCCCCCCCCCTCTACCGTGCCCCCCCCCTCTACTCGCTCGCCAAGGTGGCGAGATGTCAACTCCCTCGCCTGGTCTACAGGAGGTCGTGGGTTCGATCGCGACCCTGACGACGCCTGCTGCTGTATATTTGAAGTTTGCGGTGTTTCTCTCCCCGTGGTCGCGTGGATTTTACTCCGGGTCCGCGAATTTTCCCCTCCACATTTACAAACGCGCGTTGAGAATATTTTGCTGCTATGAATGTCCACGTGATAAGCCACTTCGTTGAGCTATCACATGTGGCCAGGTCGCTTCTGAAAAAGAGCTACATAGCTCAGTGGGCCTTACCTGGTAAAATTAAAAAAATAGTTGATGCCCCCTTCCACTCCCCCACACACACACTTTTATTTAACAAGGTGATGATGTGCAGGGTCGAATGGTGTGAATGTATGTTGAACTTCTTTCACATCGTACATAGCCAACCGTGCTAATCGGAGGTGCGGGGGAAAGGACAACAAACTAAACACACAAAGCAGTTATACATAAATTAGTTTGTCAATATAGATGATTTCACAGTGCATAGCTCCAGTGGCTTCCTAGTATCGGAGGGGAGAGCGTTCCAGACGGCCGCAGAAGCGCGTCTCAAAAAGCGCGATGCGGTGAGCCAAACTCCACTGCTGCTCGAGGATGAGCGGAGTTCGAGTGATGATGGTTTATGCCCCTTGACGAGACCAGCGAGGTATCGTGGTTCATTTGTGGTGTCACGGTCGTCATGTCTGTTGAGATACTCCCTTCACTTGGGTGCCATACTCTGGCTCGTCAGAAGACAGTACAGCAAGTGGGCTCATCGCTATGTGTTTCCATCTGTACCGGGGATTGAGTGTTGCCCCCTCGCACGCCGTGGGGCTTACACCGGGCGCTCCGGGTTCCTCACAGGCATGATCACTCATTAATTGGCTGAAAACATCCTCAGACACAAACGCAACGCAAGTAGCCCATGAAAGAGAATCCGACGACTCGCTTGTGACTCTGCTGGATAAAAAATAATAAGGATTTCTAAAAAATCGTGACAAATTCTCTGAATTACCGGGCGGTGACTCATTACCTGCATAATGAGCGTTGTAAAATGTAAACACGGGCTCTTTGAACCGCGATGCATTGTCGGCTGCACCATATCCAAGCGCGCAGTGCATTGATTGCGATCCAGCACCGTGTGGGTGCACCACCCTGGTGCGACTTTTCACTTCGCTATCATGAGTTTCAAACACACCTCGATTCATGCAGGTGGCTCGCGTGCGATCGCAAAACTATTTCTAGCTCTCAACGCAACAACAAAACCGGTGGTGACCTTTGGGACATTTCTAAGAAAAAAAAAACACGACGTTAAGATGATCACGGGGAATATGTTTAGGTCATGGAATTGGGCACCCGAGGTCAAAGGCCACTGGTTATACATAGCTCATCATCATCAACACCAGCACCATGGCTTCCTGGTTACTGGCGGGCGGAATAAGACCACAGATTTTACTAATGACGACGAAAATTTACAAAATATATGATGGGGCTTGTAGGGGGCGAAGAGACGTTGGGGGAAGGGGGAAAGTGTTTTGGACACTCCAATGCGTCTGGAGTAGTGAATTGACTGCAGGGCACACACCGACTTAAGATGAACCGATGATTGTGTGTGTGGTACATGAAGGAGACGTGCCTATTCCACATGCTGCGATGGTCAGCGAACTGAACTTGCAATCCAAAAGTCACGGGTTCGACCTCCCAACACTACAATTGAAAGAACGGTGCAGGTTTCTTAAATACCCCTGCATCCATCCAGCCAGTATGTATGTTGAACTTCTTTCGCACCGTACACCAGTGTAAATGGGTACACCGGAGTCGACCAGTAAGTAGGTCGAGTTCGGTGGGAATAAACTGGGGGTTCTCCCACCTATTCCAAGGCGGCTGGCCAATGTGTAAGAGTAGGCCAAAGATCCCTTAAGAGGGGCTTCTCTAGATCTCCCTCGAGTGGAGGACGTTCCACCAGCAGTGTCGTGATCAAGGCATTGCAGGGCTGGACCTTTGCCGCATCCTACGTTGCCTCTGCCAATGTAATTGATGTGCCACCAGGGCCCCCGAAGCACGACATCTTTCCACCTACGCGTGTCACACGTGATTTTAATGTCGAATACAAAATAACGGCGAAGACACTTGGAAATGGACTCTTTGTCAAGATAACATTTACTTTATATCAAGATGTCTTGGCATGATGAATTGGGCTTGGCCACAGAGCAATTGTTAACAAGATTGCTTTGGCCGTGGCTGGGAGGGAAGGTGAAGCCGCTGCCTCGAGTGAGCTAAAAGCCAGGCAGTTGCTTCTTCGAAATGTAAACACTCACAAATGAACGGCGCATTGCCTATGTTTGGCACTTCGTCAGTCAGCCTGCTGATCGTCCTCATCATCACCACCGGCCATGGTCAATCCCATTGCTTGATGAAGGCCTTCCACCGCAGCCACCTCGTCACGATCCTGCAATGTAATTCATTCATTTATCATAAAACTAAAAGGATAATGGAGCATGTGTTAGCTTGGCTGTTACCGTCAGTCCAGATGTGTTTTTAAGCTCATTTTTTTGAGCGCATAATATTTGCGAAACATTACCTTTCAATTAAATATAGATTTATTTTTATTTTTTAAATGTCAGTAAAAATATTGAACTACAGTTTGGGAAGCATTACATCCGGTTTACAATGGTCAGATTAGCGACACATTTACGACGTCTATCTGAGGCCACCATTGATCGACTTACGGCACAGAATCTTAATTTACGACCCATCTTCCAACACGAATCTGGACACATTTGAACAGCGGTGTTTCCACCGTGGAACGTAGCAGGAAGTCAGTGAGTTTCATATCCAAAAGGTCGGGTCACTAAATCAGAGGAAGGAAGAAGACAAGGGAAGAAACGATTGTTTCGTTTTTTATTTTATAAAAATTGCTTCGTGCCAATTTTGGTAAAAAAAAAAATTGGTCAGTACTGTACACTAAACACTCTTATCCTATGAATTTATAGCACCAGGGGGCTGTATTCTAACATGTTATAACATAAAAAATGGTTAATACCTTGTTGATGAAATAACAAAATATATTCCTTAATGTTATTGTTTATTAATTTATTACTTAAGAGTACTTTCTATTTTATCAATTCTAACCTATTAGGTAAGGCTTCGTAGGTTAGAATTGAAGCCCAAATGCTCCCAATCTCTAGTTATACGTACACTCCTCTACTTACGAACACTCGACTTACGAACATTCAGAGATACGAACAAACCCATCCGTATGTCCAGTTGCCTGTTCGGACCGAGATTCGTAAGTTCAACCGCCACACAATAGATGGTGGCGCTGTTATGTACATCTGCAGAACGTGAAGAACCAGTGGCATCTACATCTACAGGAGATTATACAACTTGTAAAGCCATCCCCCGTGTTTAGTGTACATGCCGTACAGCATGTCTGGAATCGATAGTTGGACTTACGAACAAATCGACTTACGAACAGACCTCTGTAACCGAACTCGTTCGTAAGTAGAGGAGTTCATGTCGTCACAATCACCCACCCAGCGGATGTCCATCGATCCACGTGCTAATTTCGAACACTGTGATGGAAAGTAAAGGCGGTCCGAGACCTGTCACTCGGACGTGCATAAGCGATGCTTTTACTCCACACAATGAGAGATATATATACACACAGGATGTGCGTGTTCAGGCACACAAGGAGGGAACCTTCGTGTGAAATTCATTATCTTTGTTTGGGCGTCTTCACCGTGCCTGTGTCTCGAGCCGATATGCGAAAGAAGAACAGAATAAATATATATATAATAATTACCCATTTCAATTTAAATCTGATCGCACCGGCGTGGCTTTGGAAGTAATTACAAAACATGCAAATTCCGTGAAAGCTTTGTGTGTCATTCGGAAAGCACGCGTGAAAATCAATAACGTCCTGTGGGGCCATCGCTAATGTTGTAGTAGTCTGTGTAATTATTGCAGCGGACACATTCCGTGCAGGCGGAGGGAGCACGAGCAGCAGCCCCAGCAGCCGCAGCAGTGCCACGGGGTTGATATTAAATGAGTCTCCGTGACATTTCGTGCGAGAGAGAAGGTACATTATCCTTTCATCACCTCGCAAAGTTGGCGATTCTGTTGGTGTTCAGTGTGAGTTTTTTGTTGTTGTATTGTCGCTTTGATATATGGACAGTGTACGAGAGCAGCCTGCACCTGCTTGAACATTAATAATAAATAATTCACATTCGTAAGGCTCATTTCATCCGTAGGTCCCAATGCGCCGTGCATGAAAAGTAGGAAATAAACAGAAGCAGAGTCAATGGTCAGAACTAATGGGTGTGAAGGTCAATTTAAAGAGCTGAGTTTTATCTTTTCTTCCATAGACAGCCTCCGAGTGTCTTATTACTAAAAGGCAAAGCGTTCCATAATTTGGGAGCTGCTGTGCTGGAAAAAAAAAGCCCAATCACCCCAGGAAATGAGCCTTGATCTCAGTGTACTTAGAAGAAGGCGATTGGAAGATCTCAGGGACCTCGTTGGAGTGTCAACACGGAATCAGTTCCTGCAAATAGTGGGGCCTATCCCACGGAGAGCATTGGAGGTCAGCAGCAGATTCGTATGATCCACTCGGACTCGACTAATACGCCGAGTGCAAAGACAAGGGAGCCAGGTGTTGTGATGATGATGATGATGACGGTGAAAACGTGCTGCTCGCGAACCGGTGTGCGTGTGAGCACTCCAGCAGCTGCGTTCTGAACGGGCTGGAGTCGAACCCGGCGCCTGACTCGAAATCCCCGAATAGTCGGTGCGTTGCAGACATCAAGCCGGGAGAAGAAAAAAAACGCCTGGACCGGTGTCTCTCTAAGTCACTCGCGTGAAAGGTAACGACGCAGGTGGGAAATACTTCTAGGGTGGAATAGCGAAGTTCTTCGAGGATGAGATGCTGGTGGAAACGAGAGGCCTACCACTGCACCTTCCAAGTTCTTGGATAAGGAAGGTTGGCGATTGGACGCGAGATGTTGGGACGATGACGCGTGGGTGACGTCGTAACGTGGATGTGCGGGGTGACGTCCGCGCCATCGCACGCTCGCACGCACCTGCCCAGGTAGGGCAGAGACAGACACGAAGAGACTGAGCATATCTAACGGCAGAGATGGATAAACGCCGTAAATAAAGAGGATGGATGCTGCCGCGGTGAGTCTCAAGACATTCCACGGCTGTACCCATGACTGATTGTATCCATCCATCCCCACGGTTCATTGTGCAGAGAAGGCATCTCCATCTCCCCCCAGCCCCAGGTGGACTGGTTAGCAGACTGGACTTGCATTATTCAGAGGTCACCGGATCGTTTGATCTCCGGGCGCGGCATTTGAAGTTTCTTCAGTCCGCACGAATCTGTCCACCACCACCCAGCACATTTAAATGGGCAGACCGCAGCTGGTCGATCTGCGTTTTGTGCGTGGTGGGGTTAAGTGTGGGTGCCACACCACCCCCCCCCCCCACCACCTTTTCCCAAAATGTATGGCCAGCATGGAAGAGTAGGCCAAAAGTCCCCTTCAGAGGGGCTATGTAAGAGCTCCCCTCTAGTGGAAGCCCTTCTGCCAAGAGTGGCACGAGACAATGATTGCAGGGCTGCACCTTTTACTTTTTAGAGCAGGGGTCGGAGCGACAGGCCTGCGGGGCGTATGAGGCCCGCGACATCATTTGGTGTGGCCCTGCCAAGGCAAACCGCAGGCGGGACTCGAAATTCAATAAATCGAGGCGCAAACCTGGAAAAGCAGTTGCGAGTAGCAGCAACATCATCAATACTAGCTAACATCACACGCCTCACCAAAGAGAAGCAGTTCCAGCCATCGCATTAGGGGGTGAGTTCATTAAATGTTTGACCAAATATAACGGGCTAATTTTTAAGTTGATAATTTTGTATGGCCCGCGAATGATGTTGTGAATATCCAAATGGCTCTTGGCAGACAAAAGGTTCCCCGCCCCTGTAATTTAGAGAGACGCTAAGGCGGTTCGTTTTGCAGGAGATAGGTGGATTGTCTGGAACTCCCTGCAGCCGTGCACTTGGCCAATTCCATCAGTGTTCAAGTTGAGTGTCAAGACATTGCCCTGCTGTACACATGACTGATTGTTTCCATCCATCCCCACGGTTCATTGTGTAGATAAGTCTTCTCTATCTCCCCCCACCCCCAGTGTTTCCTCTCCCTGGCTCTCCTCTCGCCAATAGTCGTGTACCTCCTCTCCAAGATCTCAACGTCGCCAAGTGTCTCCATTCGCACAGCATCTTGAAAAAACACATGCAGCTGCTTGAGAAAGTCAAATTACTTTATTGTATCGTGAAATGCGCTAAATGTTGACTCGCTGCGAAATGGTAAAACGCAGTTTATGGGTGGTCGAACTTTGGCCAGCTGAGATGTGGTACAATTCTGTGTGTAAAATACAGAGAATTATGTTAATTGCTGGGACAAATAAATGGGAATAACATGGAACATCACACAGAGTTGTCATAACGAAGAATACTGGACATACGTGCAGCAAAAAGGAAGTTGATGATCGGTAAAAAAAATCATGCGTAGTAGCCCTTATCAAGGTGGAAACATGTAAAGATTGTTTAATCAGCTCTCTTTATATGAACATTTCACTTTAAAAATATTCTTCCTGATACAGAGATGCAGATGTCACAATTGAAGAAGTAACCATTAGCCTTCGGTGTGGTGTTAACGATACAGCTCCCACATGAAAATCACTCTGACTAGTGGTTGAAACAAAATAGCGGGCCTATTATTCCACATAAATGTACATTTTTGCAATCATGGAATGATGCCCCAATCATTCATTTAAAAGGAGACATGCAACCGATTTTAATTATCACAGAGCCACTAAAATCATAGTTAATTAAATAATAGCCAATTTGAAAGGTCAACTAATCACATGAGCATGCTGGATTTGTATGTATAGGTATGAAAAATTAATATTAAATGCATTAAACCTGACTTTGGTAGATTATGGAAAGACATTTATTTCACCAAAGACGACTGATGCAGTCACCCGAGTTCTTACTGCCCAAGACCTTCGTCAAAAAACACAAGCATATTATTAAAACCATTGATAAATACCGAACTACACCAAGATTGTTCAAATGTAACAACAGATCATCAGAAGCCGGGCAAGGATATACGAAGGCATAAACATAAATTAAACATTCGCCACTTCAGACTGTTTAGATGAAATACAACTCAATAAACCGGAGGATATTTTAGAACTTTACGATTACAAAAGAAAGCTACAAAGTCGAGCTACAGACGAACATAATGGGGGGGGAGGGAGATATTTTTTAAAAAGTTCACCGCATAAAATAAGCACATTGTTCGAGGAACACACAGCTGGACCGCACGGCCGCGTGTCTGTACAATTCTCCACCAACACACATCGCAATCCGGGCGCGATGTTTCAATGTTTGCAGTTGCACATGAGTTGCACATCAGTTGCACACCAGTTGCACATGAGTTGCAGATGAGTTGCACATCAGTTGCACATGAGTTACACATCAGTTGCACATCAGTTGCACACCAGTTGCACACCAATTGCACATCAGTTGCACATGAGTTGCAGATGAGTTGCACATCAGTTGCACACCAGTTGCACACCAGTTGCACATCAGTTGCACATCAGCCACTGCTGTCGCCTCATCCTTCCTCAGCTGCTGCTACTGCTGCCGCTCCCACCATTGCCGGACTAAGCTAGTGCGGGGCCTGTAGCATGACGTTATAAAGGGGCCATAAATAAAAAAAACGTATCAATATTAAAACACTATTTTTTACTTAGTAAAGTAATTGCATTTTATCATTTTCTATACAGCCAGATAATACGACAAATAGCTAACTTGAAACACCCAGTCGTTCATAAAAGTTGAAGGCAGTATAGTTCTTTAGTAATAGAGCAAGTGCAGAATCACTGAACCGGAATTGATAGCTTGAAAGCATTTAGCGCGGGGCCCTTTAAAGTGCAGGGCCCGTAGCTTGTGTAGCTACTTGTGTAGCTACTGACAGCACCCGTGGCTCGCGATTGCAAGCGACACCAAGCCCAATCCCAGACGCGCCCGTGTCCAAATGTTGCGCCGAGGGTCCATCGCCAATACAAACACGTGTGGGGGAAAGTTGCGCGTGTATATACACGGATTATGTAATGCGTCCCCCCCCCCCCTCCTTGACGTACCGATCACCTTCGGAGGTGTTTTGCTCAGCAGCCACGGGTGGCTGTGAAGGCTGGACATGCGATTTCGCATTTTGTCAAATGCCCCTTTTTTTTGTGTTGCTCTGGTGTTGCGCTTTCAAGATTTGAGCAACCCCGATGAATTGGGGCCGGTTTTTAAATCGAGACGAGTTCGTGACGGCAACATGAAGTTTGTGTTGACGTTGGATCGTGTCCACGAGGGTTGTGATGTCCCGCACCGTTACAAACACGACAGAGGAGCGCAGGCGTGATGCGGATGATAACACGTCGGCTTTCGCCACCACCAATATTATTATCCATAATACCGTTGTTTTTGGTGAAGATCGTGTAAATAATACATATATATGAAACAAATAAACCTGAATTACGGATGGTAACGTTTTCAGCCTCAGTCGAAAGGCATCGGAAATAATATGTAGATTACCCCCCCCCCCCCCCTGAGAGAGGCCTGCACTGCGACATTTACAACGCGCGCGAGTTCTATCAACAATGAATTTTGGGCAGAATTTGTCAAATTGGGCTTTCAAGGGCATTTGTCATCGCTCGCGAACAGGTGCACACGAATGTCTGAATAATTCTCACTGGATAAGATAGAGGGGAATTCATGCAAAACCTTACGCTTCTGTGGGAATTGTAAGTGTTGAGCTCATGCCCGCGGTATTTTCCACCTCGAACAATATGATGATCTTAACGGTGTGCATAGAAAAGTATAACAGGCATCATTTAAATTGTTCGCCCTTCAACAAATAATTATGCTTCAAAGGATTCGCTCAACCAAAGAAGACGAGAAGGTATGATTGAAAAGCGCACTAAAGCATTATCCATCACGTGTGTCGAGATCTCCCTCTCGTGCGCCTTCATACGGAACAACAACTCCCGACAGCTTGTATATTTATTTATATGATAGTTGTATTATCGTATTTTGCGTCTTAGTTAAACGGGTTGGAGCATCAAAAGCTTCTTCACGTTCACGTTTGAAGAAGCTAGGAGGACGTGACATTTTTTAAAACATTTTAATCAAGTGTGAGATGAGCGCAGTCGGTTTATATTGCCTCTCTAAAACTATTTCCTCCCTTGTTATGCATTTACCCGGCTTTCGTCAAGTGCGTGGAGTGTCACCGCGGGAGGGCGTTCCGTTGATTGCACGCTAATTTAAAATGCCGCGTCTCTCAGACGAGAAATTTATTTTGGAAATGATCGGCAATCAACGTCCGTCTGGAAGCTGTTAACCCATTGACCTTCAGCACAGATTGAAGTGGGAGGAGGAGGTGGTGGTGGTGGAGGGGGAAGGGAATTCGTGGAAAGCCATCCCAGCTCCAAATCGCCTCCTTCATCCGGCCGCATGGCTTCTTGCAGGGGCTGAGATCAGTGACGAAATGCCATCGTAACAACAACATCAAACACATTCCCGAATTGACATCTATCCACCAGCAACCTTCAACGTGCAGGCGGCTGTCAGTCACATGGCCACTGCTTTTTTAAATGTAAATTGAGTAGCACGTTTTTATTAATATGGTAATTTTCGGAATGTTTTTATCCTATTTTACAGCTAGAATCCGGTCAATGCCATAAGGTGACATGAGCAGGAATAGGCAGAGTTTGCGGGGGGAACGGTGGGGCAACGTGATTCCGTGCTGGTCAGACATGCATATCAGGTGCTATAGGATGCTGCGGTGGGACGATGTCGCGGGCAACATCGGGGCAGTGCACAACAATCCGTTGCTCCTGTGTCTACGCTCCCCGCAGTCGCCAATCTCCACCGGCCAATGTGGGGAAGTATGGTCGTGTGACTCCCCACAAATCGACACTGCGTGCAGAGGCCCACATCCAGCAGCAGGCTGACAAACAGGGCTCCACTTCTGCACAAATCTACGCAAATCGTTCAGCACTTTTGGAATGATAAGAGCACATTTTCCCAAAACTAATCTCACGGTGTTGTGAACGATTGCAGTTGACAGATAAATAAATACACGTACAAGCAAGCCGGTGAATATCACGTAAACGTATCGTACAAGAACATTTTATTATCGTCGATCTGCCGACGTTTGTTCAGAAGATCCCAGAGACATCTCGAAATCGAAATCAGCACGAGCCACACGGACATCCACGCGTCTTCCGTGCTGCCATTCGCACTCTGAATCTCTCCTCTCTCCCTGCACCCCGCGAAATCAGACGCCAATCTGTGCAGCTCACTTCTGCTCGCTCCTTCCTTCTCAAATCCCCGACATCTCGGCCCGGTCATTCCTTCTGCCACCTCCTCCAACTTCCTGCCCGGCGCTATTTCATTCTCCCCTTGCCGCTGCTGCTGCTCATCTTGAGCCGTGGCCTCCTCTTTGTCCGCCTCCTGGACCTCTGTCCCCCCCCGCCTCTTTCCGTTTCTCATCCCTTTATATTTCCCCCACACATTCTGTCCTGGACTCCCCCATCCCATGGTGTGCCACGGGTAAAATGGTTTATTGGTCCAAAAAATCCCACAATCTGTCTTACCTCCTGGTCCTTTTTGGTCCTCTCTCTCTCTGCATTGCATCTCGCGATCTACCCACACATCCACTCCACAGCCCCTCGCATCCTGGCATATACGCCTGGTGGAATACACATTTACTTACATTTTATATTTACGTGGTAAGAATGTACTCATGTCTGTAAATGTCAATTTACGCATAATTAAATATGCTCACCGTTCAGACTTCTCTCATCTGGAGATGGCACATTGCCTAAAACGTTAGTCGGCGATGTGTTTGCGCACCCACGGCCGACGGACTCCCTTAATTGTTTTTGTCGGATACATACGGACGGGCGATTAGGAAAATCAGGCAGTGTCGCGGTTTCGTAATAGCAACCAGGTAAAGTGTTTTATTCCAAATGAAATAAGAAAACCCCACCACGTGTCTTTGTCGTGCAACGCACGTGCAGCCGTAGCAGTGAGCTCCCTGCGCGTGTGCCTCGTGGTTCACGAGCATCTGCCGCGGACACCGGACGCGACATCCAAAACCACGTGACGTTTGTGTTGTTGTTGTTGTCGCCGCGTGCAAATGTCACGATCCACTGCTTCGTGGAAATCTCCCGCAAGCCGTCGCCGTGTCTCACGATCCTGCGGTGTTCAGAGAGCCACCCCATGAGCGAATGTCGTGATGGCTCCTTCACCTGTCGCGGTGGTCGTCGTTTTGAGCGCGGCATCCTCCCCTTTGGCTGCCACTCCGTGGTTAGTCTCGAGATCTGGTACACCGTTGTTGTCGTTGTTGTTGTTGTTTTAACAGGATACTACACGGTTTTTATTGTAGCCATATTGATCACGGAGGCATTTGTCCGGGTTTTTCGTCTGCGGAACGGGTGGCGAACCCTAAAACGTGGGAAACGCGCGGAGACACGGGGCTCACAACCCCGCGAGGTGCGGCCACTGACACGCTGTTGACAGTGGCCGCACGTCTGCCTGTCACACATCAATTGGCAGCAACAAGATTGGCTGGTAAAGTTCAAATTAGCCCTATTGATTCGCCTATGGATTTCCAAGATTTTTTTTTTTTTGCTGAAGCATCTTCGGGGTTTTAATGTCTCCACCTCTCGGTGATTTAAACTGAACGAAATAAGGATCTGTGCGGGGCGGGAAACAGACAGCGGCACTCCATACGCGGTTGATTGTGCCCCGTGTGTGATCGACGGCTGCGGTTGCGAATTGCAGGGTTGCCACGTCGTTTTAAGTTCGTTCCAAGAAATTAACAGGCGGGCAGTCGGGGATTGCCGCCTCCCCCCCCCCCCTTGGCAACAATCAGCACGGAAGCCGATTTCACAAACACGGCGAAACGTGGCGAGTCGTAAGCTTGCTTCGCTGTTGTTGTGATCAGCCCACAACTTCGCACGACTGGGTAAAGGCCTCACCGACTGCCTGCCACGTCATCCGTTTCTTCTTCAACAACAACAAAAAAACACATTTGTCAACAACACTTTGGCTTTGAAAGAAAAACAAGATATGATTGTCAACTTTTCAGGCAATAGCCCTTCTTCATAGCACATTGAGGCCAAAGAGGCCAGGAGGGATAAGGATTGGAAACTACAATGAACACAATAGGGTCTGATGAAAATTACCTTTTTTTAATATTTCTGATGACCAGTTTGTAACTAGGCATGTGAAAAGTTACTAAAAAACAGCTCTTGGAGTACCTTAAACAAAAAAACCTTCAACAATTAAAAAGTATTTCCACGAAGAAACATATTCGAAATTAAATTATTCAATGTTTAAATTTCGATTTAAAGCTTTCGTGACTGCAGAGATTCATCTTCTTGGGTCTTTCGGTAAAGTCACGTAGAATGGAAATAATAAAATAATAAAAATGAAACATAATAAAATAATTCTCACGACGTTTCGGCCACAACGCAAGCAGCCGTCCTCAAGTGGAGAACAGTCTGTCGACAGAGGTCAGAGGTCAGTGCAGTCGACAGACCTGTTCTCCACCTGAGGACGGCTGCTTGCGTTGTGGCCGAAACGTCGTGAGAATAATTTTATTATGTTTTATTTTTATTATTTTATTATTTCTTTCAATGTTTCTGCCCTTTTCTTAACTGTTTCTGTGCCCCTTTTCTCCGTCTCCACTCCGTAGCTGATTGTGTTTCTTGTCTCTCTCATCACGCATCCTGGCCCATTCCCGCTTGACTTCTCGTGCTCGAAGAACAGCAAGGGGTGGGCCCTCTGCTCTCTTTCAGCAAGCCGACAAAACCTAAAAAAATTATGAGCAGAACTCCATATTGCTAATGGGGCCAATAGTCTATGGGGGGGGGGGGGGGTCGGTTAAGAGGCTGAACGGCTAATACATTGTAGTTATTGACATGTAGAGACATGGGATAGATTTCTGCTTGTGCTCAATTTAGTTTTACCCATAAATGCTACGCGGAAATGCATCATGAGTCTTGTTTTTTTTAAAGACCCTTTACATAATGTTTTTTTTCGCACGAAAGAAAAAAACGAGGGGTGTTTTGACTCACACGTTGCCGCCACTGTTTGAACGCCGATAAAACTAAATCTCAAACGGGAGGTGCTACATCGTTAATCGCAGCGGTTGTACGACCGCTGCGTGTGTGCGAGGTTTTATTTGGGCGGTGTGCCGTGTTGAGGTGTTTGCATCTGTGCTCCGGCAGTTTAACACGTGGCAGGCTTTCGTGGCCAATATTATCCATAATAGAGGTTGTTTTGTGGGTTAGATCGCATAAATGTGTCGTTAAACCCGCCACCACCACCACCACTCGACACAGCCAATTAGTAAGGTTTGTCACGTGAACAGAACGGCCACAAATGTTTGGCTGTCGCCTGGTGATGCTAGTTGTAATCACTGGCGAAACGTCGTACTCGAATTGTAAAGGTTGTGGATTAACTCTCCCAGACACCGGTTAGTGTGGTACGAGTAACGAATTGCCACGTTTTGTTAACGTCACAAACCTTACTAATTGGCTGTGTCGGGTGGTGGCGGGTTTAACGACACATTTGCTGCTGTGTGGACCAGGCGGTCACTTAAAGGGATATCAGAGGTAGCTCTGTTAGATCTGCTTCCGTGGGTCGTTCTCTGCGCAGCCAGAGATCCGAATTCATTCTTCACCTCGTGAAATTACGCCGATAGCGTAACTCAGATAGAATTGGGAAAATTACAAGGAAATATTTTAAAATTCTCATTGGCCAACAACCTGGAATTCCCTCCACCATGCGATGCCTCGGGTCACTCACAGCCCCTGCCTCTGCGCTACCCCACCACCCTCCCACAATAATCCCACGTCACACTCGTGGAACCTTTTCCCATTGTCCCCGGGGGAATTCTGTTTAAATAACAAGCCCTTGCATCTCCAGGATGGCTTCAAATGATAATAATGATAGTAGTAGTCGTATAAACAACACGATCACAGAGCTGTGCGCGACGCGCCGTGTGTTTTTGTCGTGACTGGCGACGTGTTACGAGTTGAAACCTTTTTACGAGGAATCATGTAACTGCATTAACCACAATACTTGTGGTCAAAATGCAAACAAAAAACACACTGATAATATATGCATTGTCCTTGAAACTGATTGGTCCACACCAGAGACGGCTTTCTTTTGAGCCTAGTCTCAATTGGGGCTAGACCAGAGGACGCCAAGAGGCGTACCATTCGTTCTCCCGTTCCTGTTAAATGTCCCCACGCGCCCTGCGTCCTGGACTCTACTCCCCTCCGCGCGGCGGAGAAGCCACAGCTCAACGAGTGGCCAACGCGTGTTGTGAGACCTTTGGCAGGAAAGACGCGATGCATGATAGACCACGGTGGAGGGCGACATTTGCAGCGCTGCAACTGCTCCATCGTGCCACTGCAGGATGAAGGCCTCTACGAGGTGGCGCTTTTAGAGAGCCCATCCGAGACGATGTTTGGCCTACTCTTCGACGGACGTCTTGGGAGAGGTCTGAGCGAACCACACAGCGTGGGGCCGGAAGATCAACTAACTGCTCTGTCACCAGTTTACATCGCAAGGTGGACAGATGCAGTGGGGGGAGGGGATTTACGAAGCTTGCACTCTGGCTGTCGCCTGATGATGCTGGCTGTAATTACCGGCGAATTGTAAATGTCGTGGGTTTACTCTCCAACACACCGTTGTGCTGAACTAATGACGAATTAGCATGTTCTGTTTGCGTGATGGTGGTGGCGGGTTTCACGACACATTTATATTCTCACATTTATAACCTCTGTTATTGATTGCACCATGGATTGAACCGACGACCATCGGATTGTAAGTCCAGTGTTGCTGATTACCGTCACACCATGGCAGCATCCGGTGCATATCCAGAAGATACGTAAACAAGTACTACCACGACCTCGATTTCTAGGCCGTTACCTCCTATGACTCACATCTCCCAGGCAATCCGATAACATACATTTAAGGTATGACGAGTTACAATGAAGCGTGCAAATCTGAAATTGCAGTCATCTGCCTCGCGATGTTTATCTTTTTTGCTCAATATTTGTCAGCCCGCAGATGAATAAGTAACTATTTGTGCAGCGTCGACACAATGACGCGTAATGGCATACGTGCTGAGCTGCAGTAATAATAATACTGATGCGTGGGCTGTAAGGGGCCGTCCATAAATGACGTCACGCAATTTTGGACGATTTTTGACCCCCCCCCCCCTCGTCACACGGCGTCACAAAAAGTCAGTTCCCCCCTCAAATATGACCTCACAAAGCTCTGCCCCCCCCCACCCGAAATAAAACATGCTTCAAATCGCTTTAAACTATTGTCATTGTAGTGCGTATTTAATGTGGCGCTGCACTCTGATGTTGTAGGAGAAAACATTTATTTAAAAGTATATTTAATTAAGTAGAACGTGTTGTCTATATTTATTTAAAGTTGCGAATTTTGGTGTGACGTCACATTTCGCAACCCCTCCCCCCCCGTCGTCACACATCGTCACAAATGTCTGAACACCCCCCCCCCCCTAGGTGCGTGACGTCATTTATGGACGGCCCCTAACACCTCTAATGGGACTTGACGCGCGGTTTGTAAATATATGGGGCCGTTCAGTTTCTCACGGGATCAGACGTCAGAGGAATGGGTATGTTATCTCACGACGTGACGCTGATAGCACTATTTGAATAAAATTGCGGAAACGTGATCGAGCGGTGGCGCAGTGCTTCGCGCACTACAATAATGACGCCGACTACCTCAGTTTAATTCCCAGCCACGGTTAACGTCAACATCTCCACCGGTCTTGCACTGCTCTGCGGGACATCCGAATGGCTCCTTCCTTCGTGTAACGACGTGATGCCGATAGGCAAATTGAGATAAAAAATGTGAGAAAATGTTCCCAAAAGCGAGTACATGTTCAGCAGCACCACCACCAACAACAACAACAGCAAACAACCGCACATTGCGTTGCTGTGAAAATGCGAAGCGCAGCGCTAGGGATCGACCGGCCCATGCAGCTTTGTCTCTCTTAATTTGGAGCTTTCGTGACTGCAGAAATGACTCTTTGGTTCTTTCGGTAAAGTCACGTATAAAGATAAAATAATAAATTAAATAATAGCATACGACGTTTCCATTGCAACACAAGCAATCATCATCAGGTATAAATGAAATAGCAACAAAAATCTAACCAGAGAACTATAGACAGACATATAAGCAGACAGATATCACCAAGATACATAGAGAGAGAGAGTAACACATAGGCACACAGAGAGAGAACGTCTCTGTGACGAGGCATTAAATAGAGAGAGCTTTGTCTCTCCCACAGACAACAACAACAACAACAAAATCAGCCGCCTCCCGACTGGCCGGCCCGCCTACGTAGCTGACTGTCCACGTGTTGCGCACGTGCTGCGCAGAGAGGATGAGACAGCATTCATGTCACAAGTGGAACGATGCCGCGGCCTTTGGTCTGAGCCGTGAGCGTTGGGGCTCGCTCCTTGGTTGCTCGCGAATGGGCGCGTGCGTGTGTGTGTGTGCGTGCGTGTGTGCGTGTGTGCGTGCGTGCGTGCGTGCGTGTGTGCGTGCGTGCGTGTGTGCGTGCGTGCGTGCGTGTGTGCGTGCGTGCGTGTGTGCGTGCGTGTGTGCGTGTGTGCGTGCGTGCGTGTGTGCGTGCGTGTGTGCGTGCGTGCGTGCGTGCGTGTGTGCGTGTGTGCGTGTGTGCGTGCGTGCGTGTGTGCGTGCGTGTGTGCGTGCGTGCGTGTGTGCGTGCGTGTGTGTGTGCGTGCGTGTGTGCGTGTGTGCGTGCGTGCGTGCGTGTGTGCGTGCGTGTGTGCGTGTGTGCGTGTGTGTGTGCGTGTGTGTGTGCGTGTGTGTGTGCGTGTGCGTGCGTGTGTGCGTGCGTGCGTGTGTGTGTGCTTGATGGTCTTCGCATCTCTTTTCTTGTATTTGATACGGTTTCAGACGGGGGAACGTGGAGCCGCATCGAGTTGTTTTGAGCCGCAAGCCAAGATGTTCTGTGCACCTTATCAAAGGGAAATGCAGCTTTGTACATAACATCGCGAGCGTTAAGATTTATTTGCAATCAGATAAACGTCGTCAATTCGACCACCTGCGTCGCAACGCCATGGAAATAATTCGCGTGTTTTTTTTGCGTAATTATCTGTAAGGACCAGTAAAGGTGGCCTCTGATGTGAAAAATGAAACAAGAGTGCACAAAAAAGCATGGAGAGGCCGCGTGTTTACATTTACAGGTGGAAAACGCGAATTACCGAACTGGTGCAAGTTGGAGTCAATATATGTATCGACTGCAAGGGAGAGTGAGTGGACTTTGTGCCGGTGGTTTGAGACTGGCAACGTTGGCAGGCAAAGGGAAGGGGCGAGCCGGAGAGAATGACGTGGGCAAAGTTGGAGTGATGAATCGGGTCCGCGCGCAGTTGCTGGGTCGATTGTTCTTGGACGCGATGTGTTTTTTGTAACATTATACAGATTTGTCCGCTGCAACTAAAACATGTTCTTTGCATCCCCAAGAGCCGCCAGGGCCACTTACAACTTAATGCGTTCAGATTAGGACAACATTATGACTAATTGCCTCTCGCAAAGGCGTACAATTCCAGGTCATCGCAAGCACGTGGGCTGGAAAAAGGTTCGGTGAGTTGATGCATATCCCCGGTTGACACTCGTGTGGCTCGAGTCACCATTCGTTTTGGACTTCATTGTCTGTGAATTAACGCCGCGACATGCATCAGCTAAACCCCACAGAGCACTGTCCCCTTTAATAAGACGGCACGGGTCACGATGTGCAACCACAGTTGCGTACATCGCCGCCGTGGTTGTGTTTTGCATTCATGATGAAATATTCGGGCGAGAGCGGTGAGCGGTGGCTAAACGTCACTGACCAGCGCGGTGAAGTATGGTTAAGATTCCCCCGTGACTGCCGTAGCTCGAGTAAGCCTTCAAGTCAAACTCAGAACCTTTATTTATCCTGGAGAAATCCGATGAGCTATGAAGCACCACTTCCCAGATGGTCGTTGAACTCGGTAGGTGAACAACATCGGCCTGATTCGTGAATTGAGAAAAAATTTCTGCCAGTCAATGACCGTCTGAAAAGGGACGGTGAGCATCATAACGCTGAAACAGCGGTGCAGGTTTTATTGAATCTCACCCCATCGCCCGCCTCTGCCCAGAGTCAATCAGCGGGTCGCGCGTGGTGGGGTAAAGTGTGGGCACTTCACAGAGCCACCCTTTTCGTTGACGTCCTTCCTTGCAGGGCTACACCTTTACCTGTCTACGGCGGTAAAATGCTGACGGTCTCCCATCGCCAAAACCAGATGGCGGGAGATTTGCCAAGGCCGTTTGAACGCATTCCGCTGTAAATTTGTCATTAAAATGCGAAAACATTTTGGAACGGCTGACAACGAAGGGGGCGGGGGGGGGTGTCGTTTCGAAACAGTGGGCGAGCCTTGCTCGCAGGAAGGGGGTCTGCGTTGGGCATTGTGTTTTTTTAAATTTTCTGCAGCGCATCCCGCGGGGTGTTGAGGAGGTGGGGGGGAGGGTGGAGGCGAAGGGCTTCGTTCAATAAGAGACAAATCCCCAAGAGCGGCCGGTCTCCGAGGGCTACATGAGAGCCCGAAGGATAATAGGAGGGAAGGGCCTAAATATGTACCTCATTGAAAAACAAAAATTAAATGATGAAGGCATCAAACATATTCGTGCATTTACCTATGTAAATCTTGACTTAAAGCTTTCGTGACTGCGGGAATACATATTCTATGGGTCTTGCGGTAAAGCCACGTAGATAGAAAAATAATAGAAATATCACGACGTTTCGATCGCAACATAAGCAATCGTCTTCAGGTGAGACGATTGCTTGTGTTGCCATTGAAACGTCGTGATATATTTTTTTAATGTTCTATTTAAGTGGCTTTACCGAAAGACCCATAGAATATGCCTATGTAAATGTAATACATTTGTTCGATTCGAGGTAAATAGATCAAGTCACTCACTGCACTCATTTTTCTCGATTAAACCACATTTTCTCTCCGAGCTCTAAGCTGTGGCGAAGTCGAGAATGTTGTCATCGTCATTCAAAGACAAGAAATCATCGATGGCCGCGCTACCATCGCCCAGCTGTTGCTTCAACGTGGAAAGGAGGGCCTCACTGAGGAGGGCCCACAGAATATGAGGGCCCAGGGCCCTTATTGGCCTACATGGGTTAATCCGGCCATGAGTACATCCGGCGACTGTCTGCAAATGTGTGCCCCGTTCATCATCATCATCATAATTATTCAATGTCTCGATGCGCTTCATGTCACCCCATCTCGAAATGGTTTAACACGCGAACCAATCGTTTGTAGATTTACAAATACAGCAATAATAACCAGCAATTACCGTGCAAATATTTGCTAATGATTTGCTTTTTACCTACCGTAGGCGCAACTTGACTCAGCACCTGGTCTACAATCCGGCATTAGCCTGCCACTAGGGAGCGCTGGTGGCTTTGTAAGATTTAAATTGAGTAATTTTCAAGTCGTTTGCGAATTTAACACGACAATTGCGAATGACGTCGGGAGGAGGGGGTATTTTACATCCACTGCGACAGTTTTTACACCCGCGTGCCACGATGGCGAGATGTCAACTACCTCGCCTGGTACACAGGAGGTCGTGCGTTCGATTCCGATCCCGACGCCTGTTGTATATTTGGAGTTTGCGGTGTCTCTCTCTCCTCGGGGTAGCGTGGATTTTTCTCCGGGTTCTCCGGTTTTCCCCTCCACATTTAGAATCAACATCACGTGTTCAGAGTATTTGGCTGCTATAAATATCCACACTTCAGGCTACCATCAAAGATTTGTCCATGAAGCCATACAGATATATAAACACAGAGACAATTCCAACTGAGAAGATGGGTATGAGCTGAGCAATCATTGGAAGGACGTCATTAACCAAGCAAAGTCGTCACTTGCTGTGGTGCTTCCCTTCTTCCTGCCGTTTGGCTGTTGTCTCCGACTCTCTGAGTGGCATTGCCCTGTTTGGTGCCTCAGCATTAACGGGCTGGGGTCTCACTAACATGGCCACCTCTGCTCCCTCAGCCTCGATGTATCGATGGTTCTGGCTGCTGTGTGATGGGCTGTGCGTCTCACTGGCGCGCTTGCCTCTCACAGCGCAGTTGGCAGCGCCGCAGCTTGTGTTACACATAGGCATGACATTAACTTGCTAATCCCCCTAAGCTCTCTCTCCCTAATCTCTCTCTCCCTAATCTCCGTCATTAACACAACTGACGTGCTTGCGTGCGGGGATGGAATTCCTTTCCAGCTCAGACCCCACCTGCTTGCCCTTCGCCACGTATATAACCGCTTGTTGTAGCAGCTCTCTCGCTGAGTTTCTTCCTGGGTCAGCAGTTCCACTGCTGGATTATTTGTTCCGCCTGAAGACGACCGCTTGTGTTGCGATGGAAACATCGTGATATATTATTTTTATTTAATTTTTTTACCTACGTGACTTTACCGAAAAAATCAAAGAGTATGGATTCCTGCAGTTATGAAAGCTTCAAATGAAGATGAAACACTTTTTACTCTGAACAGGTTTTAGATAATTTCATCCGAGCCAACTTTCACGGACAGCAAATGTACTCGATGTAATATGGATTCGTGTTCTTATACCGTTTTGAACTCCTCCTGTAATGTTGATTCTTTTTTCTCTCTCTCTCTCTCATTTATATTCTGTCGTGTTCGCTCTGAATTACATTGGGTTCACGGTCGTACGTTGCTTTATTACTTTTGCCTTTGTCACTTGGGTGACTCGGGTCATCCGTGCAGACGAGACTCTCTCCTGCTCTCGCCTTTGTTTCAACAAAATAAGCGGCGAAAGATCGCGTCCCCAACACGTGCATCATTAAAACACGAATCTCACGGACCACAATTAGCGCACCGATTGGACTTTGTTTGGAAGACTCATAAACGACGAATGGCAGTAATTCCAGCGTAAACAAAGATCGGACGTCACGATTTATTCTGAGGTTTGGCCCTGTCGGATTAGGATCACAGGATGATGGACGTGAAAGCCATCAGGTGGAACGTTTATCAAAGTGGAAAGATTGCTGAGAACCCGTGTGATTGGTTGGTGCTTGTGTCATTAGCGACCGTGTCAATGGTTAATGAATGCATCATTTGGTTGGTTGCCAATTTGTACTTTCCTCCCCTCCCTCTCAATCGCGTCTATCAAGCGAACCGCCACTTTGAGCTCCGCGTTTCATTCGCCGAGAAGCGGATTTACTATCACTCGCCGCCCATACCGAAAAGGCACTGTTGCTGTGGTTGATTTTCATGAACTCCGCTAAATGTCGACCCAGAGGGGGTGACGCGCGCTGATGCCCAGGCGCACAATCTCACTCCTCCGTTTTGCCTCGCAGACATCAGCCTCGACGGCCGTGGCGACAGCGAGCAGCAGCAGCAGCTGATGATGATGAGCGCCGTCACCTTCCGGGGCCGGTGCCACTAACCACCGGGTCACCACCGGGTGTCCCACTGGGCCTGGGTCTCTGGCACAAAAGGCTCCTGGAAGCTGCTGCACGGCGTGGAGCTGGATGGGGGCCCCACGTACGTGGACAAGGAGAGCCGACAGAGGTGGCCTGCCCACTGAAACTGGGTTCTCAGGATGGTCACTGACAACTGCGAAGACAAAGAGCCCCCGTATAGCCTGTAACAGACTGTTGGGGCAAGTGCTGTTAGCGAGTAGCGCCTATGAATGCTGGGACAGCACACGAGGGGGTGGGTGGCCAGCACCACGCCCGGCCGCCTTTGTCTCTCTAGTGGCGATGTTTAGTACACACCGCACCAGATACTCATTTGAGGCTGAGTCGACCTAGGGGAGGCCCAGGACCAGTTCAAATAATTGTCATTGGTGTTGGCTGTGAGCACATTGTCGCTCCCCACACTAATAACTGCACGCACACGCACACAAAAAAACCGCTATCACATTAAATGTAGCTCTTCTTGGTTGATTCGGGAAAATCCAGCTCTGAGAGTGGATTAGTTTGGCGAGCCGACGTGAATAATGTTTATATTTAAAAGGGCGCTTGGGACAGCGCAGCGCCTACTGATGTGGAGAGGTGTCAGGATGCTTGGAATTTACACCGAGAGATAGAAAGAAGAACACGCGGAGCAGAGAAACAAACGCGATTTAGAGACATCTAAGACATGTGACATGGGTGTGGGCGTGACAGCGTCGCTTAAAATAAGTAATATTTAAAACAACTTTTTTTTAAACACGCTTTAATTAAATGTACTAGGAATGGCAGAACTCCACGACTCCAGGAAGTGGCCCTGAAGCTTGCCATAACGTAAGGGACCGTGGGCAATTACAGCCAATGTCAGTTGACCGTGGACAATTAGACCCAAGCCGAAACCTAACATATAAAAAATAATGTTTAAAAATATATATTTTTTTATGATAGGATATAGTTTTGTCATCAGTATGACATAAGTATACCGAGTTTGCAGTCGATACCACATTGGGAAGTGGGTTAAAATTGAGTTACAAGATTTGAGGATACAACAACAACAGACAGAGTGATAATTGGTTCTTTACCCTTCTATCTGGCAGTGTAGACAGAGTGAGTTAAATGAAAGCGTGTCAAAAAAAAACATTTTAAATAATAGAATATGGTATTGTCATCAGTATGACATAAGTATACCAAGTTTGCAGTCGATACCACATTGGGAAATGGGTTAAAATTGAGTTACAAGATTTGACGATACAACGACAACAACAACAACAGACAGAGTGAGTTAAATGAAAGCGTGTAATAAAAAAGACGACAGCCACATGGGCGAGACTGGTGACGGAATAGCAGCGAAAGGTGAGACGCGCCGAAGAGATCAGCTCGCCGTGGAGGTGGGGCCTTGCCATCAGATCGGACGCAAGGAGCTCGACGGATTTTGACAGCGTGCGATGGCGAGGGATGGGATGGTCTTCGTCCAGCAGTGGCTCCAGCACGGTTGCCTCCACGAATGACGATGCCAACGAACCCGTGTGTGGTTATCTCGTCATTTCGAAAGTAATTCCTTCTTTCATGCATTTGTTGTTGTTCCCTGCCTTGTTAGCACTCGAAGGCATCATTCGGCCATTGCTCGGCTGTTTGTTTGACCATAGTTTGGGCTGCCCGTGACGGAGATGCGTTTGCGCACTGCACAGACGTGGAGCGCTTGAGAGTGGTTTTGTGTCAGTGCGACTGTGACAGTGCGTGGAGGATGGGGGGGGGGGCTGGGATGTGGCTCAGAAGGGGATGTGAAGGCTGGAAGATGAGAGCCGAGGATTCTGTCCCTCTTGTTATATATTTTTTTCTGACAAATGGGCCCCAGATGTTGTAATCAGGACTTCCATTTGCCTCTGATAAATGGTGGTTATATTCAGCCAAAAAGGTCGTATCGTGGCTAAGGGCCCTCCGATTTGCTTTGAGAACCCTTCTGCTCCAAGGACACGATCCATTTGCCTCGAGGACTCTCCTGGCCCACCAACCTCATCGTACCGCGCTGTCAGAATGGCAGCGACAAGAAGAAAACGAACACAACACGTTGGACAGTAACACTGTATGGTCTTAAACGGACGACGTTTCGGGCGACGGTCCTTTATGGCACATACACAGAGAGAGTTGGAGATTGCACTTTACACAACTGGGGCCTGAAAATAACATGAAAAGAAATACTGCCTGATGACCATTTTTTTAATTGGAACGTGAACAGTTACCTATAAGTAGCTTGAATAATAAAAACACCCTTCACTCATAAAATATGTATTGCTACATAAACTAATTTGCATTGACATTGACATTTTAAAATGGTGATTGCACATTGCAATAATAATTAGCATTATCGAATTAATGACTCGTTCATGGGTTGTCAGAATGGTTTAGCGAATGGGTACATTATTATAACTTTCATTGCGTATATTTTTATTTGTATCAAAACAGCTTGAAAAATGGGTAAAAAGTCATGGGCGCCCGAAATTATGCTGAGAAAGGCAACTCGCCGCATTCGCCATTAACGCTGCCTTAGAGTCAGCGCTTCATGTCTCAATTAACGTGTTTCCTTGTCGCCCACAGACTGGCTGTTCTGAGACGTGTGTTACATGACGGGTGCATTGTCAGTTGTTGTTGTCGGAGTAGGCCTCGAGATGGAACCGTGTAAGGGTGGCACTCAGACCTGCTGCATTAGGCGGTTTGACATTATTCGAAGACACCGCTGGTAGCACCCCGAACGGCATCAGAACGTCAATGGCCCGTTGCGCAAACCTCCTTCATAGATGCAAAAGTAAAGACGCCAAGCCACAGTAGCGCGACTGCGGCCATGCGACGTAAACTATGGACCATGTAGTAAGCATGTACGTTGAACTTGTTGTGCTCATCGAAGGTGCAAGCGATAGTAGGCTACAGCGGGAACAACACCGCGGTAGTGTGCGCTTCCTCAACTTTCTCCCGATGAAGCCCACTTGCTTTGGCAGACCTCGACACGAGTTCCTGAACATATTGCCGATTGCAGGAATAGAATACAATGTCGAGAAGAGTGCCGATTTGGGCAATTTCATTTCCTCTAGAGCGCAGAGAGAGATAGAGGCGGGGGGGGGGCAGAGAGATTGACTGACTCACAGTTGGAGATCACCGATTGTGCAGTGGGGCAATTGAGAAAATAACATTTTCAGAAAGTTGGCAATAAACATTTGAATTCAGGTACCGTATCAGTAGTTCATGCGTATTTTCCACTGATTCAAAAACAACTGTGCAGTGTCACTTTTCTTAAAACGTTGCAACATTTCCCACTATTCTTAGGGCAAAGTGTCACCTCCCGACTACTCTGAGCCCTCTCTGCCCTGAAAAAAGGTCATTGCCTGAAGCGTAGCAGAGAATACATTTTATGTTATAAGGCAGTGTTAATGATGAGTGTGGTACAATTTATACAGTCAATAAAATATATATACTGTATATATGTGTGCGTGTGCGCTGTGCACACCACTGCCAATGCAGTCCAATTCTTTTTTTCAAAGTCAGATAATAGGTTGGGCAGTCAACCTTAATCAGGACCCGTGTGACCTTTGCGGAGGTCAAGGCCTCAACTTTCATCGAGGGAGCGAGGGGGTGGGGGTGGAGGGGCTGACAAGAACGCTGACGAGGTGCAGGTCAACCCACGGTTCTCGGCACGGCGAGCTATCTCCTGTCGCTTTGGTGCGCTGTGGCTCGTGGTGGTGTGGAATTCTCTCTCCTCTTGCGGTCGTTCTCCCACTCATTCATTGTCAAGTTTTTTTTCGGTTTCTGGGGTAATAGGTGGCGTGGGGAGGAATGCTCGGTGACCACCCCTTGACCTCGTCACTCTTTTATCGCTGCTACCACGGTCGCTATTCCAATGAACTTTACACCGTGACTCCGTCGCCCACGTCAAGGACTCCGCTCGACCAGATCGACCGTTTCCTCTCAGCCCTGTTCAACGGCCCCATTGCGAGACGCGACATCCACTCACCCCTCGTCTCGTTTGCCAAGTTCCTGTAAGTTCGCTCCTCAATTCGAGAAACCCTTTGGTTTCCATCTGCTCTGCTGTGATTGGAGCCCTCCGTTTCTATCTTTCTAACTCCCTCCCTCTCGTCACTTATGCCGGGTTCCCATGCCCTCGCTCAGTTCAACAAATGGAATAATCTGCTGCTTTTAATGTTGGGCCTGTACTCAGCAACAGTGATTTTTAAACAAGCATGTAAAAAAAACCCATCATGCGTATGTATGGATTCTGTAAGGTTTTTCAACGCGTTTTGATCATTGGAATAATTTCATCAGCATGAATATTTTAAGCTGCGTGATGGCATTGCATGGAATGACCCCATCGGGATCATTCCATGCAATGCCTGTATGGGACACGTCAAGGTGAAAACCTTTTAGCTAATGTTTCGTGTGTCCTGGTTTGGCCAAACACTGTGATGTATTAGCCATTCTTCTCTAGGTTAAGTCCCTAATAACTAAACTATTATTTTTTACTAGGAAATGCCCACTGAGCTATACAGCTATTTTTCAAAAGCGACCTGGCTATCACAAATGATAGCTCAACGAAATGGCTTATAATGTGGAAATTCACAGCAACTTAATACTCTAAATGCACATTTCTCAATGTGGAAGTGAAAAAACCGGAGGACCCGGAGAAAAAGCCACGCGACCGCGGGGAGAACACGCAAGCTCCAAATATACAGCAGGCGTCAGGGTCGGCATCGAACGCACGACCTCCTGCATACCAGGCGAGGTAGTTAACATCTCGCCACCGCGGTGGCCAATCGCAACACGACTCTACACGTGGCGCGTTTCCACAACTCATAGAAACCATCGGGGCTGGCTCAGCGCTGGAACCGGGCTGGTCCCGCCGAGGAGCTCGTGTTCCCCCGTCTGGCAGGTATCAGCGACGAGTGAAATTATTCCTTTGGAGAGCTGAAATATAAATATTTTTTTAGGTGGGGGGGGGGGGGGGGTGGGGGGGAGCTAAATTTGCGTCCAAAAATGAGAAAATGCTCAATTGCCCACTAGCTTGAGCGTGTGGTAGACTGACCACACACAAGGATTCGGGTTCACAGATTGAGTTATTCGACCACGTTCCTCTTGCCAGTGGTCGCCTTGGGCTCTCTCGCTCAATCTGGCTTCGAGAGGTTTCACTCTAATGGGTTGCCTCTGAATAATGCAAGGGGCTGGAGCCAACCGGGGCTCGTGCTCCCAGGCATCTTCTTGCTGCTGCACCTCCACGTACCCTTACTCTATTCCTAACACACAAAGGTACAAAGATCCCCCATATAGCCTTAACAGACTGTAGGGGCAAGTGCTGTTAGCGAGCACCTATGAAGGCCGGAACGGTACACGAGGGTGTGGGTGGCCAGCACCACGCCCGACCGCCTTTGTCTCCCTAGTGGCAATGTTTACACACCGCACCAGGTACTCATTTGAGGCTGAGTCGACCTAGGGGAGGCCCAGGACCGGTTCAGATAATCGTCACTGGTGTTGGCCGTGAGCGGGAATCGAACCCGTATCGCCGGGTTCATAGCGCAGCGCGCTAACCGCTACACTACCGCTCTCTATTCCTAACACACACAGCAACACAACCAAATATAGTAACATTTCACCAACCATAACCCATCTCGCCACGGTGGCGGGATGTTAACTACCTCGCTTGGCATACAGGTTGCGCGTTCGATCCCGACCCTGAGTTTGTGTGTCTCTCTTCCCGTGGTCGCGTGGAATTTTCACTCGTTCCTCCGGTTTTTCCCTCCACATTTACAATAAACAACACGCGCTTATAAATGTCCACGTGGTAAGTCACCCCGTTGAGCTATCATTTGTGGATATCATCGCGTCTGACAAAGAGCTACATAGCTGAGTGGGCCTTACCTGGTAATATAATAATAGTTGTAGTAAGTGGAATGCTCTGTGTGTAAGCACGGGTTGATAAACTGAATTCTAGGACTCGCTTCTAGGCTTGGCTCGGCTGGGCCAGGCCCATGTGAGGGCCCATATCTCTTGGGCCAGCTGAGGTAGCAACAGTTCCCCAAAGCCGTGCTCGAAAGAGACAAAGGAGGAGCTGTCATTCCATTTATCTTCTGCCCCCCCCCCGCCCCAGTGTTATTCCAAACCATATTTGAACACTTTGTGATAATTGATGAGAGACTCATTATTCAGATGCTGCTCTCCGTGCCGTGCCATGAATGAGGACACTGTACCTGCACAGTCCGTTTGTTGGAGAGCAGTCCATCAGTTCGTCCTCTCCCATGGTACACAACGGGCCTTTGGAAGGCGATATCACCTTGGCCTTTTATCCACACGGTAAGGGGCTCACTCTCCCACATGCGCTGCTCTAAAGGTGTCCGTTGCGTAGCATTCAAAGCCAACGTTGTTTGATTTTCACGACTGGAATTTTCCCGAAATTTAAGCAAAACACCAAATGTGTGTTCTTAAACAGACATTGCTGACCGGGCGGATACCAATAACTCGCTGTATTTGAGAAGCCGGTTAAACCTCGGGTCATTTAACAACTGAAATGCGATTCAGACTCTCAGTGTGTGCTGATTGGGGACCTGCTAACAAACCCTCGTGTGTCTCCTGCATCAACGTGTTTGCTACCTCCAAGCCCCAGGAACACCGCGACAACCGCCCCCCTGATCTTGCCGCAGGGTTAACCCAGGTGAGCGCGCATCTCGCGATGTGGTGCCTGCTGCTTGCTGCGGTCACGTTGGCTTTGCTATCCTTGCGCAAACCTCATCGTCAGCGCAGCGTGAGGAGGAGGATGATATTCGTCTGCCGTGCTGTTATTTTCCCCTTCCAAATTCGTCGAGGCGACACGCAGAGTTGTGGGAATTTCAAGAAGGTCATTTATCTAGCAGTGGGTAGGAAAGTGGAAGGGTGGGTTAGCGTCTTATATAGGATAGTTCACACTGCCGGCCCTGCGTGACTGTGGATGTGAGGTGCATTGCGCTCGGAAAAGCACTGTTGTTTGCATTTATTTTGCCGGTTAATATCGAGCTGCCGGATCTTTGCCGCAAGTTTGGAGATGCCACTTTTTTATGCGTTTGGGGTTTAGCGCTCTTCCACTTCACCCCGAGGAGGAAGCCGGCCATGAAGCCTCACACAACCCGTGCGTTGTATTCCGTGCTCTTTTCTGTTCATGGAATGTTTAGAACTTCCTATTGACTGCAGGGCACATTGATCACTGCAAGAGGCCCTTGCAGTGACCCAAGTGGCTGAGAGTGCTGGCATTAGAATCACAGTGATGCCAGGTCACAACTATGCCCCATGGTACTCGAGTAACGCGCTTATGATGCTTGAGAGGACAAAACACATTCCTGCGGAGGGAGCTGGTAGGAACGTTGGGTTGCTCGGTCAATGGCCAGGGTCAACGGCGGCGTGGTGTATTCCGCAAAGATGGCCGACTGTGAGGGCGGGCACAAGCCGGCGTGAGTAGGTTAAACGTTGAGTCATCTTAGGTTTTTTTTTCGGTAAAGTCACGTAGAAAGTAAAATAAAATAAAAACAAAAATCACGACGTTTCGGAGGCAACACAAGTCTCCGTCATCAGGTTGTGTTGCCTCCGAAACGTCGTGATTTTTGTTTTTATTTTATTTTACTTTCTACGTGACTTTACCGAAAAGAAAGAAAAAAAAACCTAAGAAGATGATTCCTTGCAGTCACGAAAGCTTCAAATCTAGAATTAAACGTTGAGTTTTATAAGGGCATCACGGGGTGACCAGCCCCTCCCCACCCAGCCCCACCCCCACCCAGCCCCACCCAGCCCCTCCCCACCCTCCCCACCCAGCCCCTCCCCACCCAGCCCCTCCCCACCCTCCCCTCCCCACCCAGCCCCACCCTCCCCACCCCACCCAGCCCCTCCCTCCCCACCCAGCCCCTCCCTGCACGACGGACGGACACAATAATCCCCTGTAGGCTGGTGGAACCAGTGGGTTCCTACCAGTATAAATGTATAGTTTGCGGGCCGTTTCACAGTGTTAGACCTCATGTAGCCGGCGGCCACGTAAAGTGAAGTGGTGGGTCGTAGCGCAGGGGTCAGCAACCACAATAACAAGAAGAGACGTTTTGTTTTATTCCGTGAAAAAACTCAGTATTTCAATAGCCACGATGCACGTCCTTGATAAATAAAGTCGTGAAACAGTCCATAACGAGCCACATGGTACTCTGGGGCCTGCAGATTGCCGACTCCTGCCCATGGTGAACGGGACCTCCATGGTGAACTGGACTACCATGGTGAACTGGACTTCCATGGTGAACTGGACTTCCATGGTGAACTGGACTTTCATTGTAAACTGGACTCCCATGGTAAACTGGACTTCCATGGTGAACAGGACTCCCATGGTAAACTGGACTTTCATTGTAAACTGGACTGCCATGGTGAACTAAACTTTCATTGTAAACTGGAATCCCATGGTAAACTGGACTTCAATGGTGAACTGGACTCCCATGGTGAACTGCACTTTCATTGTAAATTGGACGTTCATTGTAAATTGGAGTTCCATGCTAAACTTGACTTTCATGGTCAGCGGTCGGTAACCAAAATAACAAGAACGGACATTTTTTAAAATCGAATTCCGTAAAAAAAAAAAACCCTCAACCTTTCAAGAGCCACAAAGCAGTCACCTCAAAGAGCCACCGCATGCGGCTCCGGAGCCGCGGGTTGCCGACCCGTGGCTTGGCGTGTCACGTGGGACGTGTTTAACTAATCTGTATTTCAATGTGGAGCAGTAAATGACCATGGCAGAGGCGGCCACCCACCACCTCGCCACGTTGACTAATTTACTGCTCCCCATTCAAATAAAACTAGTAAACGTGGAAAGACGGGGCGCGGTGGTGGACGGCCGCCTCTGCCATGATAAGCATTTTATTTGGTGTTCCTCCCAATGCCATTCTAGACCTCTTTGTTACCTCCCAGGGGGTTAATAATGAACATCTCTTTTGTCAGTCCTGGATGAAGGCCTCCCCTTGCCTTGTAAGTCGTGGGGGTTGTTTAGAAATACTTCGCCGTGCTGGTCAGTACATGTTGGTGAGGGGTGTGCCCAGGACCAGTTCAGACATTACTCGCCGTTCATGTTTTGCCGTGTCTGGGGCATTGAACTTGGGTGGCCAAGCTTATACCGCAGCGCGCTCACCACTGCAACCGCCACTCGATCATCAGCAATCAACCACAATCAATCCACTGCTGGATGAAGGCCTTCCGTCGGCAGCTGTCGTGCGGCGTCATTATCCTCAGCGGCAGCTGCGTGCGAGCTGATTTCATCGCTCCGTCTCCCCGCTTTGACGCCCTCTCGAAATGTGGTCACGACAACATTTTTGAGAGAGAGAAAAAAAATCCGTTGCAAGCTACTTATTAGAGGGCGTAAAGTGTGAGATTATTTAACTACGCTAATGTAATGAAGCAACTGAGGCAAGTAAGGCTGGCTCAAGGTGGCCACGTGTGGTGCGTAGGTGTCCGAGTGATACATGGCCGAAACCTTGGTAATGGGTCTAGATGATGGCTTTTGAGCCCATCTGGGGTCACGTCGTGACCCCGAATAAAAATGCAGTGCAGCCAATGCCTGCCCTCTGTCTTCGTGGTACAATAGCGAGTTGAAGAAGATGATGAATGGCTTGAGTTGAAATGTAATGAAATGCGGTCACGATGGATGTCGTGTCGTCAAATTGCGAAATGCAAGTAAAAAAAAACACACACGTGCCGAATATCGAACATTGCGTCGTGGACAGCCAAAATAAGCAGGGGTTTTCGTGTGAATGATTGGGTGGAGTGGTTGCGCAGTGGTAAGTGTACTGCACTTTGAGTTTCAGGTCCCGTTCACGGCTGACACCAGCCGTAAGTGATGTTTGAACCTTTGTTGTATTTCTCTTGCCCTGTCCCCCCGTACCATTCCCTTTCTGTTTAATGTGCACTGACGGTCACTGCATCGTGTGCTTCTGCGGCCATCTGGAACGCTCTTCCTTCCGATATCAGGAAGCTATGCAATGTTACATCTAAATTGAAAACTCATTTTTTAGAGCTCCTTTTTGTGTTTCGTTTGTTTTCCTACCCCCGAACCTCGGATTAGCACGGTTGCCGACCTACGTACACTCAAACAACACACAAACACTGATGCCTACTTTAATGAAGGCGAAATTGGCAGACACAATGAGGATTGATTGACTGATTGAACCCGTTCCAGCCCCCACCCTCCCTTGATGCAATGACCACTAATACTACCTCGCAACGGCACTGATCGTACGAATCATATTCCCTTAAACTCCGTGTTCTGCGCAGGATATTGCCGGCCATCCTTCTTCACCCGACGGAATTGTAATTCTGGCTTTTTTTGTTATTGTTTTGGTTCGGAAGCGTCGTGAAGAGATTAGGCCCGCAGAGTGGCTCGCTTCGTCGAGTGCAATAATCCGGCCCACACTTCATTTCGCTCCGAGTAATGAGTGGGAGGCGGTGGGTTGGATTGGGGTTTTTCTAGAGCGGTTTTGCAATGTCTCGCACGCCATCTGGGTTCATTATCGCCTACTTTCTTCATTACAATCAATTCGCAAAGCCCCCCCCCCTTCCCAAACACCCCCCGTCCGGGCGAGAGGCGGGTGGCGCTCCCGTGCGCGTGCGTGGGCACGCGTGCTGAGGACGCGACAGCGCGGCGATGAACCGTCCGTCAAATCTGTCAAGTCCACCTATCTGTAAAATCTGTCAAGTCCACATATTGACCACGGCCGACGGTCATCGCGGCGAAGTCGCGCGCGCGAGAGACGGCGAGAGAGAAGGGGCGAGACGTCCGCAGGTGAAAAACAACTCCTGTCACCGTTCGTTCATTTGCTCCCTTAATTCCATCGGGATGATGGGTGAAGCGAAGGGGCTGCGGCGCAGCGGTTAGCGCACGGCTCACATCGGTGGCGAATGATATCCGAGCGCGCCTCTTGGGGCTTTCCCTCGGGTCGATTCGGACTTAAATGGGTATCTTGGTGTGGTGCGTGAAATCTTCCGCAGCGCGGGGGAGACAAAGGCGGCCAGGTGTGGTGTTGGCATCGCTGCTCCAGCGTGCACCATGCCAGCCTTACTAAGTTCAGCAGCACCAGCAGTCTACATGGCCATATGAGAGGTCTTTGAATGTACTAAAGAGGATATGTGAATGTGTGTGCATGGGAATGCATTCACCAAGCAATGCATAGATAATGGCCGATGATGTGTATGTATGCTGTATGTGTAGGACTAATAACAGCAACAATGTAAACCGTTCCTCCCTGGATCGACTTAGCCTTAAATGAGTATGGTACCTGGTGGTGTGCGGGGTTTGTAAACATCAGCACTGGGGAGACAAAGTCGGCCGGCCGTGGTATTGACCACCCACCCCCTCGTGTGCCACTGTGCCGACAGCCTTCACATTGTGCTCGCTAGCAGCGCTTGCCCCAACAATCTGTTTAAAGGCTGTGCGGGGTGGGGGTCTTTGTATGCTGCGAGATTATCACACGCGCACCGCGAGAGAGAGTGGAGCGAATGACGAGAAGACGCAGCAGCAGCAGCAGCCCGGGGAAGGCAATTGCGCGAGGTGAGTTGCGATGGGCTGGGCGGAGATGAACGGAGTGTTAACAGAAGACGAGGGAACGGACATTGTAGCAGCGGGGATAATGACGCGAGAGCGGAGGGGAAGCGCTCGTGATAGATGCCGCAAAGGGCCACGGGCGAATCGGCTCAATGACTTGCAAGCCCACTGAGGGGTGGCCATCACCCAAGCCCGGCCGCCTTTGTCTCCCCAGTGGCGATGTTTACACACCGCCATCAGGTACTCTTTTTAGGCTGAGTCGACCTAGGGGAGGCCCAGGACCGGTTCGTACAATCGTCACTGAACTCGGGTCACCGGGTTCGTAGCGCAGCGCGCTAACCACTACATCACCGCTCCCCCAGACACACACAACAAAGACAAAGATCCCCCGTATAGCCTTAACAGACTGTAGGGGCAAGTGCTGTTAGCGAGCACCTATGAAGGCCGGCACGGCACACGAGGGGGTGGGTGGCCAACACCACGCACAGCCGCCTTTGTCTCCCTAGTGACGATGTTTACACATCGCACCAGGTACTCATTTACGGCTGAGTCAACACACACACACACACGTACCACACCACATATTCACGTGTGTCGAAGCTACAGCGCGGTTGCGCGAGTCATCGCGCTGAGCACATTTCATTTCGTTTCACTTGAAAGCTCTCTGACAAGTTGTACATCGCAAGCTTTTGTACAGGGTCACATTCTAAACTCATTGACATTTCACGAGCTACGCCAGTGAGTTTAGTCATTTGTATAATTTTTTTTAAAAGTTGTTTCTCCTCCCAGCAATCATTGGTAGTCATCATCATCATCATTACATCTCAGCTGATGCTAAGACTCTGTCAAGGCTTCATTAGCGGTGCCGGGGTAAATCTCGGTACCCAGAGAAACCCTTCGCATACAAGGGTGGGTGGGGGAGGGCATGGCATTTGCACAGATGGATTCAAGAATCCATTGCTGCACTGCTATGACTTGGCCACCTTTTAGGGCAAAGTCCTCCGGTGGTCGTCCATCCCGCACCTCCCGATCAGCGCGGTTGGCTACGTACGATGTGAAAGAAGTTCAAAGTGCGTACGTACCAGTGCAAAGCCGGGCTCAAACCTGCTTAGCTTCAAAGAGCCGACGAGATGGTGAGCGTGACCGGTGAATTCGTCAGAGGCGAAAAAAAAAACGGCCTCGGTTGATAGATAGAAAAAAAAAACGTGTACTTCTGCATCACGCCGATGATGTGATGTGTCAAGCTGTTGCACGCCAGCGATCTTTGGAAGCAAGCGTGGCAGGATATGGCGGTAGTACAGCAAGTGGGTAGATTCGGGGGGTGGATCTATGCGGGACTGCACGAGCGTGTCTGCCACGCGTGTCAATGCAGTTTCATACGAGCCATGCAGCTGCTACACCGATGGCATTTAAAAAGCTATTAAATCACGCCTCGGGTCACTTTGAACGTTTTCGTTTGAATGCTATGCCGCTTTTTCACGTTTATGCGTTTGCAGGCCTTCCCCTTGGATTTTGTAATTTTAATACATTTAAAAATGTGTTTGATAATTGTATTTAATTTGTCAATATCCTATGTGACATCATCCTCATAACGTCTCGCTGTCGGGTTCATGGGCAGGCCGGCCTTGAATTTTTTTTTTTTTATCGGTGGGTCCTTACCTGTCTCAACAAGTGTTAGCCTCTCTTATGCGAACATCGCTGAAACTGGCCAGATAATCTCAATTCGTTGCATGGCGCATGGAACGGAAGGAATTAAAAGGTCTCAGGATTGGCATTCGAAACGTGCCAGAGTGAGCGTCGTCTTGAGGACATCTTTCCTTACCCATAATTGCTTGGATATTAAGACATCTCAATGTAACAAGAACCTCTTGTAAAAAAAACAGAAGTCTTGAGACTCATTCAGGTTTTTTTGAATAAATAAAAAGGATAAATAAAATTGCATAAATAAAGGATAAAGAAAGGGCATTATTCTTACTGCGGTATTTTTCAACGACACACGTGGTGGCACCTTTCTGGCATGAATCTGCCACTCAAAGCGCCATCATCACATACATACTCAAACATGAAAGTAGACAATTCTATAAACTGATAAAAAATTTTTTTTTATTGTTTCAAGTATAAAAAATAAAAGCGAGTAGTGCCTGTGAACGAGTTGGATGCAAGTGCAAAGAGATGTCTTCTTGGTTCTTTCGGTAAAGTCACGTAAAAGGAAAATAATAAAATACTAAAAATAAAACATAATAAAATAATTCTCACGGCGTTTCGGCCACAACGCTGCTTGCGTTAAAAATAACGCTGCTTGCGTTAATAAAAATAAAACATAATAAAATAATTCTCACGACGTTTCGGCCACAACGCTGCTTGCGTTAAAAATAACGCTGCTTGCGTTAATAAAAATAAAACATAATAAAATAATTCTCACGACGTTTCGGCCACAATGCAAGCAGCGTTGTGGCCGAAACGTCGTGAGAATTATTTTATTATGTTTTATTTTTATTATTTTATTCTTTTCCTTCTACGTGACTTTACCGAAAGAACCAAGAAGATGAATCCCTGCAGTCACGATAGCTTTAAATCGAAATGCAAAGAGATGTGTTGTTGTTGTTGAGTTGTAACTCGCATGTCGTGATGTAGTCGAGTGTGCGGATTGCTTCGGGGAGGTTGGTCCAGAGGTGTGGTGCTGCAAGCGAGAAAGACCTGTCCAAGCACGTGGTTTGTGTGTTTGGTTGCTGCTGGTTGGATGAGTGGTGTGGCTTGAGGAGCAAAGTGATCTGTTGTTTTGCTTTGATCTCTACGAGGTGTTTTGATGTCAGGTGGAGCCTAGTTGTGTATTGCTTTGTATGTTAATAGGAGGATGATTTAGAAGTAAATCCTGTATTTGATTGGTAACCGGTGTAAGTTCTTTTTGAATTTGCGTGATGTGGGATGATTTCTGCAGGTCGAAAACTAGTGCAGCGGCTTTAATTCTCGGATGATTTGAAGGCGTTGCAGCTGCGTTTGAGCTCTCAGCTATTTTTCGGAGGCGACCTGGCCACACACGATGACAGCTCATGGAAGTGGCTTCTGATATCATCATACGTGGGAATTTCTAGTCGCAGTCAAACAATCTAAACGGATGTTGGTTATAAGCGTGGAAGCGGGCAAAACCGGAGCAGCCCGGAGAAAAATCCGCGTGACCGACACGGGGAGAGAGAGAAAACACGAAAACACCAAATATGCAACAGGCATCACCAGGGTCAGTATCGAACCCACGACCTGCTGCTTACCAGGCGAGAGAGACAGCATCTCACCACTTTTTCCATGTGTAACGATACATACATCGATTGATATCGAATCTAAAGGATGACAATGCACGCATCCCAGTCAATGTTTTTGCGATGTACGCGTATTCCAACCAGACGCAATTTACATTTATCTGACGTCGCTTCTAGGCTCACACGTAGAGAACACAAACACTGTGCGAACGAGTCGGTAAGGGATTCAAAACAAAACCGATCCTTCAATCGAATCGCGGTCCCTGCAATACGATAAATGTATCTACGAGTCGCAATGGCTCGCGAGGGAGGAGGGGGGGTGGTCGGGGTTTGCTCCGATCAACGCGTTCACGAATTAGGCGGAACGCGCACAGCCCGGCAGCTCGGGGCCACAACGAGGAGATGGAGCAATGGAATAAGCTTTCGTATTGCCACGCGCTAAGTGGGTTGTTACATCCCGGTGGGGGGGGTTCCCTTCATCATCCAGCGGTGGATTGATCAAGGCCGTTATCATTGTCCATTGGGTGGTCTCGAACACAGACTTGAGATCCCCAATTATTGTTCGTTCTGCACCACCCCCTCTGCTCTCTCCCACGCCCGTATATCACCCCCCCCCACCACTCCCACCGCCCCCCCCTCCCCATCCTCCACTGCGACTTGGCCGAGTGACTCAAAAGCAAAATCTCAACTGCTCCCCCACCTCAGTGCACATCCCAGACGCGAGCGCGTCTCTGCCTCTCCGCGCCTGGCTGACGTCCTTCATCATCGCCGCCTTCGTCGTCATCGGAGCGTGAAGCCTCGCAACGTCGCCTCGTTTCATTCAGCGGCGGTGGTGGCAGCAGCAGTCACAGCGGGCGATGTTCCCGTTCGCGTCGGACTCATCCTCGCCGCTGGGACGCGCGCGGGGGTAACGTGCGCGCCCGCCTAGCGCGTCGCTCGTGTCGCTTGGAGCAATAGCGGGAGCAGCAGCAACAGCAGCAATAGCGGGATCGAGTAGCAGAAGCAGTAGGAATATCGGGAGGAATAGCAGCAGCAGGAATAGCGTGAAGGAGCAGCAGCAGCAATAGCGGGAAGGAGCAGTAGCAGCAGTACTAGCGGGATAGAGCAGCAGTAGCAACAGAATAGCAGCAGCAGCAGCAATAGCGGGATCGAGTAGCAGAAGCAGTAGGAATAGCGGGAGGAGCAAAAGCAGCAGCAGGCATCGCGGGAAGGAGCAGTGTCAGCAGTACTATCGGGACAGAGCAGCAGAAGCGGCAGCAGCAGCAGCAGCAAACGAGGAAGAACGCGGAGGAGGAGGAGACGCCGAGAACGACAATGCTGGTGTTCGAGAACACGGACGCGTCGTCTGCCGCGGGCGCCGGTCTGTTCGCCCTTCTGTGCGCACTCGGCGTGGCGGGCAACACGGCCGTGGTGGCCGCCACGCTGTGCGGCACGGAGCGCAAGACCGTCACCGCCGTGCTCGTGTTCAACGTGGCCCTCATGGACGCCCTCGTCGCGCTCGCCGACCTGCCCAGGGCCGTGAGCATGGCCGCGGGCCAGTGGCCGTTCGGCAGCGTGTTGTGCAAGCTGCACGTGTCCGTGCGCTACCTGAACATGCTCGCGCGCGTTTACGTGCTGGTCATCATGAGCCTCGACCGCTACATGGTGGCGCACCACCGCGCCTGCTCGCGAGCCGTGCGCAGCGGCGCGTTGGCGTGGGCGCTGAGCGTCTTCGTGTGGTGAGTGTGGTGTGTGTGTGTGGTGTGTGAGTGGTGTGTGTGGGGGGTGAGTGTGGTGTGGGGAGTGTTGTGTGGGGAGTGTGTGTGTGGTGTGTGTGTGTGGTGAGTGTGTGGTGTGTGTGTGGGGTGTGGTGAGGGTGTGTGTGGGGTGTGTGGGGTGTGGTGAGTGTGAGTGGTGTGTGTGGTGTGTGTGAGTGTGTGGGGTGTGGTGAGTGTGAGTGGTGTGTGTGGTGTGTGTGTGTGTAGTGTGTGTGTGTGGTGTGTGTGTGTGGTGAGATGCGTGTGAGTGGTGTGAATGGGGTGTGTGTTGTGTGTGTGAGTGTGTGGGGTGTCTCTGGTGTGTGTGTGGTGTGTGTGTGGTGTGAATGGGGTGTGTGGTGTGTGTGTCAGTGTGTGAGTGTGTGTGTGGTGTGTGTGGTGAGTGTGTGTGGTGTGTTGTGTGTGGTGTGTGTGTGTGTGGGGGGTGTGATGAGAGTGAGTGATGTGTGGGGTGTGTGGAGTGTGTGGTGTGTGGTGTGTGTGAGTGGTGTGAATGGGGTGTGTGTTGTGTGTGTCAGTGTGTGAGTGTGTGAGTGGTGTGTGTGTGTGGTGTGTGTGGTGAGTGTGTGTGGTGTGTGTGTGTGGTTTCTGTGTGGTGTGTGTGGTGAGTGTGTGTGTGTGGTGTGTGTGTGGTGAGTATGTGTGGTGAGTGTGTGTGTGGTGTGTGTGTCAGTGTGTGTGTGGTGTGTGTGTGGTGTGTGTGGTGAGTGTGTGTCAGTGTGTGGTAAGTGTGTATGGTGAGTGTGTGTGTGGTGTACATGTGTGGTGTGTTTTGTGTGTGTGGTGTGTGTGTGGTGAGTGTGTGTGTGGTGAGTGTGTTATGTGAGTGTGTGTGGTGTGTGTGAGTGTGTGTGGTGTGTGTGTGTCGTGTGTGTATGGGGTGTGTGTGGTGTGTGCGTGTTGGGTGTGTGATGAGTGTGTTTGGTGTGTGTTTGTGGTGTGTGAGTGTGTGTGGTGTGTGTGTGGTGAGTGTGTGTGTGGTGAGTGTGGTGTGTGTATGGTGTGTGTGTGGTGTGTGTGTGTGGTGAGTGTGTGAGTGTGGTGTGTGTGGTGTGTGTGTGGTGAGTGTGTGTGTGGTTAGTGTGTGAGTGTGGTGTGTGTGGTGAGTGTGTGTGGTGAGTGTATGAATGTGGTGAGTGTATGAGTGTGGTGTGTGTGATGAGTGTGTGAGTGTGGTGTGTGTGTGGTGTGTGTGTGGTGAGTGTGTGTGTGGTTAGTGTGTGTGTGGTAAGTGTGTGTGGTGAGTGTGTGTGTGGTGAGTGTGTGTGTGTGGTGAGTGTGTGAGTGTGGTGTGTGTGGTGAGTGTGTGTGTGGTGAGTGTGTGAGTGTGGTGTGTGTGTGGTGAGTGTGTGTGGTGAGTGTGTGTGAGTGTGTGTGGTGTGTGTGTGGTGTGTGTGTGGTGTGTGTGTGGAGTGTGTGTGGTGTGTGTGTGAGTGTGGTGTGTGAAGTGTGTGTAGTGTGTGTGGTGAGTGTGTGAGTTTATGCACCGGCACGGTGTGTATAGGTGCTCGCTAACAGCACTTACCCCAACAGTCTGTTCAGGCTATACTGGGGGATCTTTTTCTTTGTGCACATGGGGAGCGGTGGCGCAGCGGTTAGCGCTACGCTGCGCTACGAACCCGAGGACGACACGAGTTAGATTCCCGCTCGCGGCCAACACCAGTGATGATAATTATCTGAACCGGTTGTGGGCCTCCCCTAGGTCGTCTCAGCCTCAAATGAATACCTGGTGCTCTGTGTAAACATCGCCACTATGGAGACAAAGGCGGCCGGGTGTGGTGCTGGCTAACCACCCCCTCGTGTGCCGTGCCGGCCTTCATAGGTGCCCGCTAATAGCACTTGCTCCGGCAGTCTGTTAAGGCTATACGGGGGATCTTTGTGTTTAAATATGCTTATGCTTTGTATAGACAGTACGTGGTACATGCGTATAAACGCGTGTTATACACACGCATAAACATAATCCCGTGTTATCCATATGCATATTGACATATGCATATGGACATATGTCGGACGGATCAGACTTCTGCATATATCGTTTACCCTGCAGAGGCTTTCATCATCGTTCATTCCGTTTGTGCTCTCGCATCGGACCATCAACTATGCACACGTCCAAACAAAACGCACGCAACGCTTGGGTCGCTGTCGAGATGAATTCACGTTGACAAAGGCTGCGCCACAGATGTTTAATATCGCTCGATACGGCCACAATTGCCCATAGACCTAATCGGTTGTAATGATCTCGTCAGAACGGGCAAGCTAAGCAGGCGGTGAGCCTGGATAGTGCTTGGATTAAGTGATTTGCCGTGCTCAAACGCGATGTTGGATGTTCGCGAGAGGCAGGGCAGATTTCCGTCGCGAGCGAAGTAGAGTGGGGTAGGTCTTCATCCAGCAGCGGATTGACAAAGGGCTGTAAGGGCGTCGAATGCTGGGATAAAGTTCCATCAGTGAACAAGGAAACTTCGCGTCAAAACGACACTCATTGGTAAGGAGGCAGACAATTAGAATGTGATTGTGCTATTAGCAGCCCGTACGTAAGTCGAACTTCTTTCGCACCGCACGCAGCCAACCGCGCTAAGGAAAGGACAACAAACTAAACACACGAGGCAGTTATACATAAATTAGTTTGTCAATATAGATGATTTAAAAGTGCTTAGCTCCAGTGGCTTCCTAATATCGGAGGGGAGAGCGTTCCAGACGGCCGCAGAAGCGCGTCTCAAATCTCCGCGCGATGCGGTGACCGCCGCTTTTGTTCGATGGCCGAGCCGAACTCCGCTGTCGCTGCTCTGGGATGAGCGGAGTTCGCGTGATGACGATTCGTGCTCCTTGACGAGACCAGCGAGGTATCGTGGTTCATTTTGCGCCGAGCACTTTGTGTGTCACGGGTGTTACATTTGCAATGTGCCCCTTCAGCAACTGGTAGGTCGCCGATGCAGGCGGACACGGTCAGATCTTGCGGTGCCCGTCACGACCACGTGCCACACAGAATGCTGCGCTCGCTGCAGCATGCGCATGTGGAGTTGCCGCATTCAGCTCAGAGACCAGCAATGGACGTGAGCACTGCCCAACAATTGATTTAAATTGCCGGGCTTTGACTTTCTGATGGGTTTTTTTCGTTCACGGGTGGCGTGACTGTCACGAAGTGCATTAGAATAAATACATCGCAGCATCGGCAGCACTCACGCCAACAACAACAACAACAACAAGTGATTTAGAGGCAGACGGGGACGTGTTGTAAACATGACGGTGATGCAGAGATTCGTGTCCCGGGTCGTGAGTCAGCACGGAGCGGGCTCCCTGCGCTCCGTGACCCCTTACGACCTCGCCGCCCACTCGGTTAAAAGCAAAACCGATCAGCCGACGACGTTCCCTTTAAATTCACTCACTTTTGCCTTGCCGTGCAAGAACAAGTATTACTGGTAGGAACCCACTGGTTCCACCAGCCCACATGGGATTATTGTGTCCGTCCGTCCGTCCGTCGTGCAGGCTGGGGCTGGGTGGGGAGGGAGGGGCTGAGTGGGGAGGGGAGGGTGGGGTGGGGCTGGGTGGGGAAGGGAGGGTGGGGAGGGGCTGGGTGGGGAGGGTGGGTAGGGGCTGGGTGGGGAGGGTGGGGCTGGGTAGGGGGTGGGAGGGGTGGGGCTGGGTGGGGAGGGGCTGGTCACCCAGTGGTGCCCTTATAAAACTCAACGTTTAGCCTACTCACGCCGGCTTGTGCTCGCCCTCACAGTCGGGCATATTTGCGGAATACACCACGCCGCCGTTGACCCTGGCCATTGACCGAGCAACCCAACGTTCCTACCAGCTCCCTCCGCAGGAATGTGTTCTGTACGTAATCCATCGCGCCCCCTCTGGGAGTGAATGCTTGGGTTCACCAGCAATGATTGGCTCTGCTGATGAGACACCTGGGTGTCGAAATGGGTTCCTCCTTCAGCGATACCTGGACATGGGGGGAGAGGGGTCGACCGACATAAACTAATTGCGAGTGTGTAGCGGCCACTAGTGGCTGCGGCAGTGGCGTAACTCCAATAGGCGCGCCCCAACGCGACTCGAAATCAACATAAAAAACACCACACCGCTCGTACGCGAGTGTTAGCGATTCGTGATTGGCGAACTCTAAACATCGTTTCGAGGTAGATACATCGATTGATTTACACCCGCGAGTGGGAGTCAGAGCTGCTGCTGATGCAGGAGCCCAAATGTGGGTTGGGATCGGCAGACGGAGAGTTTATGCCCCCGAATAAAAAAAAACACCCCAACCACGAAACGTGCTTTCACTCGGGAAGCGTCGGCCGATGGAGGGCGGGCTTCGGAGAGTGGCGTGGGATATCGGGTGTGCAGGCGGTGCAGCTGCACCAGTAGCTCGTCGAAACCAGAGGGGCCCCAAGCGCCGAGTTACGACGTGGAGGTTGGATACCGGTACAGCCACGGCCCGATGTAATTGATACCCTGGCCACCCCTCGCTCAAGAGACGCAGGTTTCACCCTGTTCTTTGCGGCTTCGGTTTGTGCGATTTCTCGCTATAACGTGCGGGTTAAGCTCACCGCGGCTATGCCATGGGGGGGGGGGGGGGTCGGCGGATCCGAAGCCTCGCGTGGCGGCTCTTTGACGACTGCTGCGTTCGTGACCGTCTCGTATTGAACACAGAGTGCGGTGCGGCTCTTGACGTTTTTTTTAGAATTAACCGAATCAAATAATTGCTCTTCTTATTTTGGTTGCTGAGCTCTGGGCTATGCGGTCGAACGTTGGACAACAATGTGTGTGTGTACTGTGTGTGTACTGTGTGTGTGTACTGTGTGTGTACTGTGTGTGTGTACTGTGTGTGTACTGTGTGTGTGTACTGTGTGTGTGTACTGTGTGTGTACTGTGTGTGTGTACAATGTGTGTGTGTACTGTGTGTGTACTGTGTGTGTACTGTGTGTGTACTGTGTATGTACTGTGTCTATAGTGTGTGTGTACTGTGTGCTGTGTGCGTACTGTGTGTGTACTGTGTGTGCTGTGTATAGTTTGTGCGATTTCGCTCGGCTGTGCCTTTTTTGGGACGACCACCGCATTAAGTGATGGAAACCTCCATTCCATCTTGACGGATTATCCAGGTGACATGCTGAAACGAGTCAGATATAAACAAACAAACAGATGCAATTCCTTGCACCAGGGGCTCATTCCGACCACGCGATGTCACTGGTGCTGACAGTTTGACAGGGCCCAAATATCTCGGGCGTCTGCTTCGACTGACAGCTTTTCGTGATGAGGCTTCCCAGGCCACAAGCAGTTCGATGTTTGAGTTGCGAGTTCGCTAACGTTGTCGTCATCGTCGATGGTCAATCGTCATGAATCGTCAACATCGGAATTATTGTCATAATCGTCATCATCAATCATACTAATCATCGTCGTCATCATCGTCGTGAATCAATAGTGGCATACGTCGTCAATTAATTATAATCACAATTATCATCAAATCATCATAATCAAAATTATCATTATCTGTATCAACACTCATTCATCATCATTATTATAAAGTTAAATTATTGTTATGACCATCTCCGATAACCCCCGCACCTCTGCCTAGTACGGTTGGCTACGTACGGTGCGAAATAAATTCAACATAAACCACGAGGGATTAATTTCAACCAGAGCTGTCCAGGGCTGAGCTCTGGAAAATATCCCCCCAACCCCTTCTCCCCCCAAACATAATCAATTAAAATCAAGTTCTGAACACCGCCATCAAACTGCTATTTAAAAAAAACTAAACTATTTTTTATATTTGACCATTTAAGGCCGACTGAGCTACGTAGTAGCTCTTCTTCAGAAGCGACCTGGCTATCCAGAATGATAGCTCAACGAAGTGGCTGACTGTGTGGAAATGTATAGCTGCCAAATACTCTTAACGCGTGATGATGTTGTTTCTAAATGTGGAGGGGAAAAACCCGGAGGTGCCCGGAGAAAATCCACGCGACCACGGGGATAGAGACACGCAAACTCCAAATATACAGCAGCAGGCGTCAGGGTCGGGATCGAACCCACGATTTCCTGTCGAGGTAGTTAACATCTAGCATTGCACCGGCTTCTCCACTGGAGCTGACTGAATTGCAAGTGCAAGCATGTAGTGGACATTTAGAGATGACAACAACAACAACCGTCATTCGCCACCTGTGCCAGGCGACCGAGATGACCGCGTATCCGTCTCCTCGTGCACAGCTGGGCTCTCGCTGGCAGGGCAATTCCAAGAGGGGTGAGTGAGCGACAGCCTAAAGCGTGGGTGCAAAGTGTCTTTTCGTTTCCGTGCACTGCCCAGATATTGAAACCCGGACTCTCAAAGCTGGCTGCTAAAATCGGCAGCACTGAACACATGGGGTCTTAAACGCGAGGGCATTTGAGCTCCTCATTTGACCTGGGATGCTATTGCTTATCGCCCGCGCGGTGACCTGCAGGCGCCTTGAGAGTTGAATCGCTTTTAAATGGCTCAGCGAGGATGCTACCTGAGCAATTGGCCTCGCGAAAGAGACACGTCTGTGTGCGGAATGTTCAGTCTTCCTGGAAGCGCGTGGTCTCAATATGTACCGCCCGTGATGTCAAAACGCCGCGTTATGAATTCCACGCGCGATGAGCAACGTCCGCGAAAAAAACAACCCCGCAGACGATAGAATCCGCGCCGAGATTAGCGGCAGCAGCAGCAGCGCGGACATTGACAATATTCAACGACACACAGAGATGCTCTTTCGCGGTGTTCACACGCAGACCACCGACTCACGCCGGCTGCCTCGCTCGCTCTCGAGAGGCGCCGTGCGGCTGCCGAGTCGCCTGTCGCATGAACGGGCCAAGACACGCGCCAGCGAAACTGCACCTCTCTAGGTTCGCCACCCGGCCCAGGTGCGGCCTCCGTCCACCGCCGCCTTCGCGGCGTCGTCACTGCCGGTCGGCCCAGGGTTCACGTGACCCAGGGTTCACGTAGCCCAGGGTTCACGTGGCCCAGGGTTCACGTGGCCCAGGGTTCATGTGGCCCAGGGTTCATGTGGCCCAGGGTTCGCGTGGCCCAGGGTTCATGTGGCCCAGGGTTCATGTGGCCCAGGGTTCATGTGGCCCAGGGTTCGCGTGGCCCAGGGTTCATGTGGCCCATGGTTCGCGTGGCCCAGGGTTCATGTGGCCCAGGTCTCGCGTGGCCCAGGGTTCATGTGGCCCAGGGTTCGCGTGGCCCAGGGTTCATGTGGCCCAGGGTTCATGTGGCCCAGGGTTCATGTGGCCCAGGGTTCGCGTGGCCCAGGGTTCACGTAGCCCAGGGTTCACGTAGCCCAGGGTTCGCGTGGCCCAGGGTTCGCGTGGCCCAGGGTTCACGTAGCCCAACAGAAAGGATCCGTTAAAGGGATGAGGACGGGGATCGGCTCAAGGTAAAAACAAGGACGAGAATGTTCGAGAAAGGGGGCTGAGGGAGATAGAAGGGGAGAGCACGAGGAGTGGAGAGGTTCGGAGGAAGATACCAGCCTGGGGTAGCTTGTTGTGTAAGCATAGTAGGGTTATACTGGTAGGAACCTCCTGGTTACACCAGCCCACAGGGGATTATTGTGTCCGTCCGTCGTGCAGGGAGGGGCTGTGTGGGGAGGGGCTGGGTGGGGAGGGTGGGGCTGGGTGGGGAGGGGCTGGTCACCCCGTGGTGCCCTTATAAAACTCAACGTTTAACCTACTCACGCCGCCGTTGACCCTGTCCATTGACCGAGCAACCCAACGTTCCTACCAGCTCCCTCCGCAGGAATGTGTTTTATGGTGTACTAATAAAAGTGGCTCTTCTTATATTCTTGTCGTCGGAGTCATGACAGAGATATGTGATGAACTTCTTTCACACCGTACGTAGCCACCCGCGCTCATCGGAGGTGCGGGCATCGGAGGTTGCGACCGCAACAGGGGGTTTTGTCCAACTGAACGAAGCGATGGCGAGATGCAGTGGCAGCACCGGCTGCCTCAATTAACCTTGACCACGTCGCGATCTTGACCTTGGCTTCTCCTGCTTGACTCGCAACAGACCCAAGGGGGGGGGGGGGGGGGGTGGTTAATCACGCGCGGGGCATGCGCGAGACGAGCGCGCGTTCGCAACGCCTCCCCGTGTTCCACGCGGTGTCACGATTTGCGAGCGGCGCGCACGTTTTGTTCATCGCACGCGGGTTAGGGGACGTTTTGCGGCCAATTATGCGGAGCATTCGTGGGTCGCGAGCACACCGGGGTCGTGTCGGCTCGCTCGGTGAAGAGGAGGAGGAGGAGGCGGCTCTGTGCGCTGGTCGGCAGACGCGGATAGATTGACTCGCTCGCCCACCCCTGCCATCATTATATCATTATTCTGCATTAGATGTCTTAGCAGTCAGACGGCGCATGCGAAGACATGGCTCTGCATGTTACGTGCACGAGCGGGCTTTGGCGGTTGCTGATTGATGAGATGCGGTCGCATGCATATTCATTGGCGCCGTCTCGTCTGCTGAGCGCGTAGACGTTTCACGTGCGTGAATATTGAATTTCTTTTGCACCGTACATAGCGAACCGTGCTAAGATCCACCACATAGCCCGAATAGACTATTGGTGAAAGTGCTGTTAGCAAGCACCTATTAAGGCCGGTACGGCACACGAGGGGGTGGGTGACCAGCACCACGCCCGGCCGCCTTTGTCTCCCCAGTGGTGATGTTTTATACACCACAGCACGGTACTTATTTGAGGCCGAGTCGACCTAGGGGAAGTCCATGACCGATTCAGATGTATCGTCACTGGGTGCTGGCCGCGAGCGGGAATCGAACTCGGGTCGTCAGGTTCACAGTGCGGCGCGCTAACTGCTGTCGCGAGCGCGGCGCCGCGCATTGCGGGGGCCACGCCCCCCCCCAACCCCCCTCCCCAACCCCACCCCCCCCGATTGGGCTCATTACGGGAGACGCGGCGTGCAAAGCGGAGGGAGAAATGACGCCGGGGAAAAATTTCAGGGGCGCTTCGTTCCCGACGCTGCTGCGGGTCGGGGAAGAGAGAGAGAGCGAGCGAGAGGGGCGGTGAGAAGAGTGATTGTCACGGTAAGGGAGGGGGGGAAGCATGGGGGATCGGTGCAATTCCCTCATCAAATAAAAGCCGCAAAAGCCTGGCGCGGATAAGGGAGCCTCAGTTGTGTTCGGGGATTCATGGGCTTTGTCCTGAAACCCGTGGTCTCATTCGCGTGCGCGCTGATCGCACAATGTTGCGTTAAAAAGTAATCTTTATAAAGATATATTCAAATAGACAGATCTGGCAGGGATGCGTTTCAGATTTCAAGTTTGCGCCATTGGCCACCCGCCGGCTTGGCCTAATTTCGCGTGAAGCGGAGCTACTTAGCTCATCGAGGTCCTTGCAGCTTGCGTCAAATGCTGAACGAGGAACCCGGCGAGAAAGCCGTGGGTTTATTTGAGCACCGTCAGGGCCACCGAATCTCGTTAAGATTGAAGTAACGAAGGTAGTCAGCTGGATCTGAGGCCAGCGGGCTCGGTTCACACAGCACTGAGATACCCCCTGGGTTGGAATCCAGGCAGCGGCCTCTGACTCAGTCGACATCTCTCTCAAGCAACGCGAGTTCATGGTTTTCAGCTCGGTCGCACAATGACTGCACAACAACAACCCTCACGACATTAAGTGTGGTTCTGCACTTCATGTGGCCACACTTGTATTCGGTTTTAACTGGGAATGAATATATCGGTCTCACTGTGGTGCGAAATTCATCGCAAGGCGGGGCAACGTTGCCCTCTTATCGGCGGCGGCTCCGTGATATCCGCTTCCGCGGGCCATGCTCAGCGCCGGACTAAGCTATAGTGCGGGGCCTGTAGCATATGTTATAAAGGGGCCCTAAATAAAATTAAATAAAAACGGTCATATTAAAAACATACATTTATACCTTGCATAGTAAAGTAATTTATTTTTGCCATTTGCTATACAGCCAGATAGTACGACAAATAGCTAACCTTAAACACGCAGTCGTTCATAAAAAGTTGAAGGCGGTATAGTACTATAGTAACAGAGCAAGTGCAGAATCGCTGAACCGGAATCGATAGCTTGAAAGCATATTCTTAGTTTTTTTCGGTAAAGTCACGTAGGTAAAACATTAAAATTAATGAAAGTAAAATAAAACATTTAGCGCGGGGCCCTTCAAAGTGCTGGCCTCGTAGCATATGCAGCTACTTGTGCTCGGAGGATAATCTGTCACTCGCCATGCTCTTGACCCGCTGCTTCTTCTCCGCCTTTGCTTTGTTTGACCATCTGCTGCACACTTTCGAGGCCGCTCGCCACGGAATGGCCTCGCGCTCAAGCGGAGCAATTCGTGCGGCGCAGTTCCGCTTGCAAGAATTCAAAATGGTAGAAATTAATTCCTTTTTAAATTACACCCTGTGCCTTGATGAACGCCCTGATTCATAACGCGCGCGGAGGGGTGTGGGGTGGATATTTCTAATCCCGGTTGTTAATTGATAATTGAAACAACCAACAGATGTAGCCTCGGCTCCTCTGCTCGCAACACGCCGCACGTGTTGGCTGCGCGCACAGAGGTGCCACCAAATACACGCGAGTCTCATTGTGAGTCCTGTAATGTGATCATCTCGACGGCTGCGATTATTTGGATACTGCAGATGCGAGGGGTAATCGCGCCAGCGCTCTCGTCTCCTATAATTTTCCCGAAACGTTTTGACCACCCCCAGAGACGGCTCCACACAATTGGTCTCATCATCATCATCCTCAGCCGTGATCTATCCACCGCTGGATGAAAGTCTCCCCAATATTGTTGCCGTCACAAAAACGTTGTCACGTGATGAACCCGCGTGCTTCAGCGGCATCGCCGGTGCCGATCTGGCACAAAAGATGAGATCACGAAAACGTCATCGTGGATCGCAATATGATGTCGCCGTTGTTTTTGTTGTACATCGTCACGCGATGCGGTCGACAATTTCAGAAGACGCTGTAAACATCGAGATTTGTACCTGTGGTACAGTCCGCCCAGCTGTCTCTGCGTGGACCATCGCATTTGCAACAGACTTGGACGAACAATCCAGGTTCATGAAGACGCTAGGGGTGTAACTGAAACATCGATCATTCAATCAATGACAATTATTTTAACTCACAGTACACCATCGAACTGTGCGTGAGAGAATCAATGTTTTTTATTTATATATATGTTGTATGTAATGAGTTCACGTGACCTCCGCCAGCCACTCGAAGCCAAATACATTTACTTTTCAACCTTAAACGAGGCAAAAAATATGACACGTTCCTGCAATGGCAGAAGGATCAGCAAACGTGGACAAAAATAATCATGCCAAGATGCCTGATCAGAGAACAAACGCGCAGGTTAAAGACATGGCACGACTCTTAAGAAAAGTAAGTGGGCAGATCACGCCCCTAAGGAGGGCCGTTGGTCGATGATGATGGATACAATTGTTTTATTATTTCACCAGGTAAGGCCCACTGAGCTATATAACTTTTTATAGTCTTGGATCTTTCGGTAAAGTCACGTAGAAGGGAAAGAATAAAATAATAAAAATAAAACATAATAAGATTCTCACGACGTTTCGGCCACAACACAAGCAGCCGTCCTCAGGTGAAGAACAGAGCTGTCGGAACGACGGCGTCCTAATGAACACTGTTAAGCTTGGCAGCGTATTTTAAGCTGGGTGGGAGGAGAAGAGCGCCTTGACAAAGGAGTTTACACATCAACAGAGGGATTTAGCATATTGACGCTAAAGAACTGCTTCTACCCTACTACCAAACAATAAACCGATGTGAAAAAACGAGGTATAAACTACATCAATATATATCACTTTTTTTCAGAAGCGACCTGGCTAGAAAAGAAGTGGCTTATCATGTGTGGGAATTTATAGCAGCCAAATACTCTAAACGCGTGATGCTGATTCTTAATGTGGAGCGAAAAACCCAGAGGACCCGGAGAAAAATCCACGCGACCACGGGGAGAACATGATGATGACGGGGAATGGCAGTGAAGGGAAGGAACGCGTCCGTAGAGAGACGGAGCGGCTCGTGTCCAGGTGCTTAAGGTGCAGCAGTGTGACAGTTGGCATCGGCTTGGGTAGACCTCCATCCAGCAGTGGATTGGCCATGGCTTATAATGATGATGATGATGATGATGGTGTTTACTTAAAGCTTTCGTGACTGCAGGAATTCGTATTCTTTGGGTATTTCGGTAAAGCCGCGCAGATAGAAAACACATATTTAAAAAATCACGACGTTTCGATCGCGACACAAGCAATCGTCATCAGGTGAAAAAATATAGAGGGAGAGCTGCTGAGGTAGGATTTTTCTTTTTTATTATTTTTCTATCTACGTGGCTTTACCGAAATACCCAAAGAATATGATGATGATGATGACCAACTTGACATTTAGGAACTATTATAGCCCATGTCGCAGTCGCGTCTAAGTGTGCGTCCTAAGCTGTCATCACGTTCCTATGAAAGATGAAGCATTGTCAGTTTGTGGGCGTCCCACTCCTGGCCACTGCTAACGGTGGATATCCCTTACATTACCATGCCCCCGCCATAGCAATGTGGAATTTCCATAACTGGTCCGGTGCTGTGAAATTGGAGACGGGTGACTCCCATGCTCTTTATTGAACAGGACGTGACTTTGACTTGTATTTTGCTACCAACAACCACTCGCTTGCACAAGCGTGTGCGTCCGTGCTTCCACGAGCACCTACTGTGCTTTCCTTCCACGTGTTTCACTCCTGGGTGTCCCTTTAAATAATAAACACAAAAAGTCTTGCACCGAGCTGGCACCGCCGAGACCTCTGGTTCAAACGTGGGCTCCAGGCACCGGTAATTAAGCCAGTGTACAAAATATATTGATGACTTGCCGTGTTCGTCGATAACAACACCGCTGTGTGTGGCCTTAAAAGAAAAAGTATTATAATAGGTGACATTTCAGGCATCGGCTCCATGTGCCCTGAAGAAGGCAATTGCCCAAAACATCACCGATTATAGCCTTTTCATTTTAAGGCCACAGTGGTTATTTTTTACGAATCTGCCGAGTTGTTTATTATTTTTGCTCGTGCGCCAATGCTAACACAGCATCAGCAAAACATTTCTTTCAACAAACATTGGTTTCCCATTATTTTTTAAGTGACCTTTTAATAAATCAAATGTTTTACCAAGTAAGGCCCACTGAGCTCTATAGCTATTTTTTCAGAAGCGACCTGGCAATCACAAATGTAAAGCCCAGCGAAGTGGCTCATCACGTGGACATTTATAGCAGCCAAATACTTTTAACACGTGATGTTGATTCTAAATGTGGAGGGAAAAACCGGCGGACCCGGAGAAAAATCCACGCGACCACGGGGAGCGAGACACGCAAACTCCACATATACAGGCATCATGGTGGGGATCGACCTCACGACCTGTATACCAGGCGAGGTCGTTAACATCTCGTCCCTGTAACAATGTAATTGTTCCCCCATTGAACCCTCAGGGAACACACGTTCACTTCTCTTACTGCTTCTACCCTAGCAATGCTCCGCTTTGGAATTCCCAACCATCGCCTCTCCACCCCCACCCCCCCTGGTCTTATAACATTAATAACAATAACAACCTCATCTTCTTGGTTCTTTCGGTAAAGTCACGTAGAAGGTAAATAATAAAATAATAATAAATATAAAACAATAAAATTCTCACGACTTTTCGGCCACAACACAAGCAGCCGTCCTCAGGTGAAGAACAGAGCTGTTTGTGAAATCCACAGCTGTGGATTTCACACCTGATGACGATTGCTTGTGTTGCAGTCGAAACGTCGTGAGCATTTTATTGTTTCATATTTTTATTTATTTTATCATTTCCCTTCTACGTGACTTTACCGAAATAACCAAGAACACGAATCCCTGCAGTCACGAAAGCTTTAAATAAAACAATAACAACATCGCTCAATTCAAGACGCACATTACATTCTCATCGAGTGCAGCTATTATCGTGCTGGTTGTTGCTGGACGCTTGACGCTTTTGGGCCTCGTGCTGAGCAACTGTGTTCGTCAGAGAACGAGTCGTCCCCCACCAGCGAACATCAGTACCCTCCTTGATTCTTCGTACCCAGACAGAATGTGAATGTCCTAGGGTTTAAGGGGTTTGCACGAAGGCTATAAGCTGCTCTGTCTTGGGACACAACCAGGACGCAAGCAGGCTGTACGAGAGGGTAAAAGCGATGCTGAAATAACGACGTGATCATCTGTTCCAAAGTTAAGCTTGGATTTCGCTTGTTCGTAACAAGAATTACACACACTTATGCGCAAAAAAAAGAGATTAAGTTGTCACAAAAATAAAGAGCACAAATATACGGAAGAGGGAACAAAAAAATCCCAGAAAATTTTAATTGTTTAAAGAGCAAAGAATATTTTTATACATTCCTTGGGGGACCGTATTACACTCGTCTGACAACGGGTTTGGAAGCGTAGGGTGGTTATCAGGGCCGTCCATAGGGGAATGGAGGGGGGGGGGGCGACTCACACGGTGTGGGCCCCCCTGATGCCTTCAAGTATTACATCAGACATCGTCACGTCGAATCCGATTCGCCGTGTCCCCGAGGGACGGCTCTGCTGCTGAAGGTCACCAATGACATCACAAACCCCCTCCCCACGATAGCAGGGCGCCACGGTGGCGAGATGTCAACTACCTCGCCTGGTATACAGGAGGTCATGGGTTCGATCCCGACGCCTGTTGTATATTTGGAGTTTGCAGGTTCTCCCCGTGATCGCGTCGATTTTTCTCCGGGTCCTCCGGGTTTTCCCCTCCACATTTAGAATCGACACGCGTTCAGAGTATTTGGCTGCTGTGCATTTCCACGTGATAAGGGTTATCATTTGTGATAACCAGGTCGCTTCTGAAGAAGAGCTCTATAACTCAGCTGGACCTTGCCCTGGTAAAATACAATTAAAATATATCATGGAACCTCCTTTGTCAGTACCAAAATATGATAATAGGGTTTTCCCCTTTTTTTCTGGCAACAAAACAGGTGTTAAGATGTTTAAACACCAAACTGAAACCTTCTACAAGGAATCATGTCTGCATGAACCACAATGCTTGTGATCAGAATGTAAACGCCTTTTGGCGTCTTCTGGTCTAACACCGTTTGAAACGAGGCTCAAAAGAAAGCTGTCTCTGGTGTGGACCAATCAGTTTCAAGGACAATGCATATATTATCAGAGTGTGTTTTGTGGCATTCTGACCACAAGGATTGTGGTTAATGCAGACACGATTCCTTGTAAAAGGTTTCAGTTTGGTGTTTTAACATCTTAACACAGCTGTTCTGTTGCCAAAAAAGTGGAAAAACCTATTATCACAATTAAAATAGGTTAGTATAGTACATTCCATTCATCACTTCTTCGGCAAAATCCCCGCACTTTAGGAGTAAAACGACGTCGGCTTGACGAGCCGTGCAGCTGAAAGAGGGGTCACCTCGAGCGCGTTCCCTCACCTCCACCACGTGGCGATCGTTCTGGAACGAACGCCGATTCGACGAGTTAAAATAAAAATCAAAAATAACTCGGCACACTCGTCAATAACAATGTGGCTTTAAATAAAAGAAAAGAAAAAAAAATTGGCAACGTTTCAGGCAATGGCCCTCATTCATAGCACACGATTATATTTGTTTTAAATTAATGCGGCCAATGACCGTCCGGCATGGCGTGGGCTTGTTGCGGCCTTATGCTCCACAGGGAGCGGAGATGAGTCAGTGAGGCCACGGTATTCTTCTTGACGAGTGTGTTGAGTTTTGTTATTTTGTTATTTGTGACTTGTGCACCACTGCCAGTGCCACCAAATAATTTCTCCCAGAATTGAAATACATTTTGCGAAAGGGCACAACGCAGAAAGACTCGTCTCGATGACCCTTTGGCTCCCTATGAATTGACAAAACCTCAATTGATTAACAACACGTCTTGGCACGGGAACCCACGAGAAGAGCTGTTATGTGGTGATGCACTTTCTGCTTGGACAGTGGTGCGCAAGCAGCATGAATGAATGTTAGTAATAAAAAACGCAACACATTCGTCAATAACAACACTGTCGCCCTAAAATGAAAACATAAAAGATATGTCACAGGTGACGTTTCAGGCGAAGGCCCTTCTGTATAGTACATACAATAGAGAGGACAATGAGACAGAGTGGATCATTAATGTTGGGCACGGCACTTTGCACAGTTTTTTTCTGTTTACCAGTTTTTAAAAGGGCATATAAAGAGTGAATAGTCGCTATTAATCAGACGTACTTACAGCGAAATACAATCGCTTATAGCAAAAATTACAATAATTACATGTTGCTGGCACATCGCATTGCAAATCCACCTGGCAGACAATGCTCGTTTCGCTGAATTGAGATAAAATAAAATAATTTCGCGCGGGCAATCATTAGTCACGACCGTGTCTGGTTAACGAGTGCCGTGTCGTCCATATGCCGATTGGCACGAGCAGCGTGCCGCATACGTGATGAATGCCCCGTTTACCCAGAGCGCCAATTGCGTGGGCTTAAAACATTTCCGAGGCGTGCACAATCTCTAAACGATTGACGAAACTGCGTACAAACACAAGGCGAGAGAGGCCCGATCATTGCGCCGCGTGGCTGGTGGAAGCATAGCTTGGGGGAGGTGGTGATAGTGGTGGTGGGGTCGTGTTTAACCAATCTTAACTTATATTCTTAGTTTTTTTCGGTAAAGTCACGTAGGTAAAAAATTAAAATTAATAAAAAAATACTTGATACAGCAGTCGTGCTGTGACGGTTCCACCTGAAGACGGAAGCTTGTGTTGCCTCCGAAACGTCGTGATTTTTATTTTATTTTTATTTTACTTTTATTAATTTTACTTTTTTACCTACGTGACTTTACCGAAAAAACCTAAGAATATGAATCCTTGCAGTCACGAAAGCTTCAAATCTAGAATCAATCTTAACTTGTTCACCTGCTCTCAATTAAGCGATGATGATATCAGAAGGTGACTCAGCAGGTGCTGAGCTGCTACTGCCCAAATCCCGAGTTAAACATACAGATTTCAGCCGGCCGTGTTTAAATCGTCTTCACAAGTCTAACGGGTTTAAATTTGTATTTTTTTTATCAGGTAAGGCCCACTGGAGCTTCATAACTCTTTTTTCAGAAGCGACTTGGCTATCACAAATGCTAGCTCAACGAAGTGGCTTATCACGTGGAAATAATATATATGCAAATTATTTTGTCAAGACGCTCTTCGCCCCTCCACCCCAGCATAAATAGTCGCTCCAAGCCTGGGGCGTGCCATCTCTGCCTTCTCGACAGACCTGTTCACCACCCGAAGACGGCTGCTTGCGTTGTGGCCGAAACGTCGTGAGAATTATTTTATTATGTTTTATTTTTATCATTGTATTATTTTCTTTCTACGTGACTTTACCGAAAGAACCAAGAAGATAAATCCCTGCAGTCACGAAAACTTTAAATCGAAATGCAGCCAAATACCCTTAAGCGCATGTTTGTAAATGTGGAGGGAAACACCGGAGGACCCGGAGAAAAATCCAGACCGCCACGGGGAGAGCATACAGACTCCAAAACTCCACCAGGGTCATAATAAGGGTTCTTGGGTTAGATCGCGTAAGTTTAAATGTGTCGTAACCCTCCACCACCCGACACAGCCAATTAGTAAGGGATTTGTCACGGAAACAAAACGCCAATTAGTTACTACTTCAGCACACCGGTGTGTGTGTTCTTGGGTTAGATCGCGTAAGTTTAAATGTGTCGTAACCCTCCACCACCCGACACAGCCAATTAGTAAGGGATTTGTCACGTAGACAAAACGCCAATTAGTTACTACTTCAGCACACCGGTGTGTGTTGGAGAGTAAGTCCACAACGTTTACAATCTGAGTAGTACGACGTTTCGCTGGTAATTGCATCCAGCATCATCGGGCGATTTGCCAGAATAGTGAAGCCCTCCACCTGCTCCCGGTCTTAAATAGAGCAGCAGCAGGGTGACGTCGTCACTGAACCCAATACTTGCGCGATTTAACCCAAAAACCTTGCATAACATTGGTCAACAAATTTTTTTTTTCTGGCCTGGACTTTTGCAGCTGTTTTAGACTAATTTCAGGATGCTGATTCCAAATTTGATCTCAGATTTGCTCTATCACATCTCATTTTTTTTTTCGGTAAAGTCACGTAGGTAAAAAATAAAATTAATAACAATTTTTATTTTATTTTATTATTTTATTATACTCGTAGGTTTTTTCGGTAAAGTCACGTAGGTAAAAAATACAATAATTTCTTTTTTATTTTGTTTCTATTAATTTTATAAAATTAATAGAAACAAAACAAAATATTTATTTTGTTTTATTAATTTATTTTATTTCTATTAATACAATTTATTTAATTTTATTATTTTATTTTGTTTCTATTAATTTAATTTTTTACCTACGTGACTTTACCGAAAAAAACTTAAGAGTATGAATCCTTGCAGTCACGAAAGCTTCAAATCTAGAACTCCCTCTGTTATGTCTATTCGGTGTTTGAACATCTAAACTGTTTCGGATGGACGACCAAGCGTCTCGCGACAAGAATCTGGCCAAGTCGTCGTCTTCGTGGCTTAACCCAACAGGGGACGACGGAACAGGCACAGTCGACGAGAGAAACTGCTGTGAGCTCGTGTCGCCGTGAGACAAATATCCACACGGTGGTGAGGGGGGGGGGGGACTTTTCAAAAGTACAGAAAATGGCGATTATTCCCCCACAAACTTTGCTTTTTGTGACCAGGACTTTAAGTGAACTAATTACACAAATGCACACGACGTTTTCACATTAAAAATAGGCACATTTTAAAATCTCACTGTGCTGGTCACAAAAGCAAAGTTTAATATTCATTTTCTGTACTTTTGAGGCATCAGCAATTATGAAATAACACTTACTACCCAGGAACAAAATATATATTTTTTTGTTACACAGTGTTATTCATGGAGTGGATTATTAACTTGGCTTTTGTGGCCTGGTCACAAAAGCAAAGTTTGTGGGGACTAATAAGAGCCATTTTCTGTACTTTTTAGGCATAAGCAATTCGAAAATAACACTTACATCCCAGGAACAATTTTTTTTGTTACACGGTGTTGTGTATCTACTCGAGCTTTTTATCACAACGATGATTTATCGCTGGTGCTGGGCTTGATGGTGATTCTCAGAAGTCTCAGGATTGATTGGTTCAGCTTATGAAGACAAAAAAAAAGACGCCCTCGCAACTCTCTCTCTCTCAAGTCCCCATGTCTCGAGCTCCTTCCATCCCATCCAATGCCACTCCCCGTTTGCTCAGAGCCCCGCGAGGCAGACCTGGGGCCAGGATGGTTGAGATCGTTTCTCCATTGCATTCGCCAACTTCGGTTTTGCCAGCGTATTCACCGTTGCCACGATGACGACGGTGCCGAACGCGTCCTCTCGCCCCCCCGCCCCCCCGCCCCCCCGCCCCCCGCAGGATTCTCGCGTTCATCCTCACTACGCCCGTCCTGCTCATGGCAACGGCGCGACCGCAGTCGGGGGGCCGAGCCGGCGTCAGCCCCGCGGGCCGCTCCTCCCCGTGGCCGGCGGCGGCGGCGGCGGGAGAGGCGGCGGGAGAGGCGGCGATGGAGGCCGGCCTCCCGCACGCCGCCGCCGCCGCGCCGGCCCTCCGGCCGGGGCCCACGGCTGGCGGCCTCGGGCCGGCCGTGTGCGCCCTCGACTTCCCCAAGCCGGCGTGGTGGTGGGCCGAGGTGTGGCGCTGGGCCACGCTGGGCGTGGGCTGCGCCATCCCGCTGGCGACGCTGCTCGGCTGCTACGCGGCGTCGGCGCTGCGCACGTGCGCCTCGCTGCGGCCGTGCGCGCTCGCCCACCGCGGCGGGGCCCAGCGACGGCGCCGACGCCGCCCGCGCGTCTGGTGCCGCGCCACGCGCTTCGTGCTCTCCGTGCTGGGGGTCTACCTCGCCTGCTGGGCGCCCACCTTCGGGATGCTCCTCGCGGGGCTCGCGGAGACGTCGCGGCGCGGCGCCGGCGCTCCGGGCGGCATCCCCGAGGCGCCGTTCCTCGAGGGGCCGGGGTCCTTCGGCGGCGGCGGCGGCGGCGGCTCCGGGCCGTCGTCGTCGTGGCGCTGCGTCGCCCTCCTCGCGGCCGCGGCCAACGGCTGCATCAACCCGCTGCTCTACGCCTGCTACGACCGGCGATTCCGCCAGGAGATTGGGCGCGCGTTGGCCGCGTGCCGCTGGCGGGGGGCCGCGTCCCGCAAGCGCCTCGCCGCGGAGCCGGGCGAGGAGAACCCGGCGCGCGGCGGGGACGAGACCGCAGCCTGCGGCAACCGCCGCTGACGAGGCGGTCGAGGTGGCGAGGCCGCGTGTCTCGGGGAGACGGAACGATGGAGGCAGACGAGCGAGTCGCGCCGGAAAAGCCGAAGCCGGAGCCGGTCAGGACGCCTTGAGGTCGTGGCGTAAGCGCAGTGGAGAATGAAGATGTGGAGGATGAAGGTGGGCCCATCGGAGGAGGAGGAGGGGGAGGAGGAGGGAGATAAAGATGAGGTGGAGAAGCGAGCAGCTCTGTGGGTGAGCATTGATCGCAGGGTGCACCCGGTTTATCTGAGCGAAGCGCACTTTGTAATTGCTGTGAAAAACAGCAACAGCGTTTATCTCAAACAGAGACCGACATTAACATTCCACTGTTGTAAGGCAAAAGGGACGATGTTAAAAAAGCTTTGTATTTTTATACACTTATTTTTCTTGCGATACAAAGCATCCCAATATTTGCGTCACGTAAATGAGCCAAACAGGCACTTGACCATCGCAGCACAAAATCAGGGATAGCCATTCGCCAACAATTTCGCTAACGGCTCTTGATGAGTACTGATGAAGACCAATTTCCCAAAACATTGACAGTTTATTTATTTTTTCCTCCCCGCGCGTTAATCTCTGGGGGTGACCAGGTCCGGAGGGCACTCCGTGATGAGATCACAGAGCAGAGGCACTGACAGGGAGCGGAAGAGTCGTTTTTGCGCGAGTCGTGGCGTGAGCTCTCGGTGCCTGCGCGCAAGCCTGGCCTTGACCACGGCTCTGACCGATGAAGCCGAAGTTGGAGTCGGCATCTCGCTGGGAAATCCAGACCCTGGGAGGCTCAGTGTCACCTGTCACAGCGCGACACATCAAGCCAAAGCCGGCTAAGCCGTGCCCCCCCCCCCTCCAATCCCACTCCCCCCGCCCCCCTCCCACGGCACAGCAGCAGCGATTATATATCGCGCACAATCCGGGAGAATTTGTGCCCCCAATGAACAATCCCCCCACCCCCTCTAGCCCCCCATCGCCCCGCGACACACCCGCCCACTCCAATTTCAAGGCAGCTTCATGGGGCGACTGGGGAGGCAGTCGCGGTCAAAATTAAAGGTTCTCTGTGGCCAACGCCGTTGATGCCACGCCACCTTGTCCTTGGCTTCCTCGCACAGTCCACGGCTCGCCTCCGAGGTCTGTCAGATCGTGCGGCCTCGTCTACACGTGTGGAGTTTCACGTTGAGGTCGTGGGTGTAATTATCTCCAGTGCACCCTCCCACGCGAAGTGGTCTCCACGCTTCGTGTCCTGCCTTTGCTCACTTTGTGATGAGATTTTTTCCCAATGCCGCAACGGCGGCGTCCTCATTAAAGACAGCCAGAGGCATGGCCGTGCAGGCGCTCCGCGTGCACGCAGGGTATACCAGGATCCGGGCGACGTGATGTGCTGCGTTTCTGCGGGGGGCGGGGGGGTTAAAAAAAAACAAGTTAAATAGGCCATTCGTGACTGCAGGGATTCAGGCGAAGAACATGTCTGTCGGGGAGACAGGTCTGTCGGAAAGACAGCGTCACTCAGAATTATTTTATTATGTTTTATTTGTATTATTTTATTATTTCCCTTCTACGTGACTTTACCGAAAGAACCAAGAAGATTAAATAGGCCGGTTGCTACTTTTCCGAGACAAATTTGTTAGCAGCAACATGACAGAGTGTTGTTCCTACCACGCGGTCACCTCCTATTAGATTCGCACTCTTCTCGGTCCGGCAGCCCACGAACTTTACAATGCCATGAACGGTTCAGATAATCGTCACTGGTGTTGACCGTGAGCGGGAATCGAACCCGGGTAGCCAGGTTCGTAGCGCAGCGCGGTGACCACATTGTTCCTCCACGTATCACCCCACACCCCCACCCCCACCCCACACCCTACACCCTACACCCCACACCCAACACCCTACACCCCACACCCTACACCCTACACCCAACACCCTACACCCCACACCCACACCCCCACCCCACACCCTACACCCCACACCCAACACCCACCCCACACCCACACCCCCACCCTACACCCTACACCCCACACCCTACACCCCACACCCTACACCCCACACCCAACACCCACCCCACACCCCCACACCCTACACCCCACACCCTACACCCCACACCCAACACCCACCCCACACCCACCCCCACCCCACAACTGCTGATATGAGCAAAGTTCATGATTACCCGTCATCCTAAATTATTTTGCTGCCTTCGAGAATATTTTTCGTTATTTCAGGCCGAAATTGAAGCGTCATCTGACCAACCGGCGCTTTCGCCGTAACAAATGCCCCATGTCCCTCTCGCGGACAGTCACACACCTTCTGTCAACGTCACGCTTGTGCAGGGTCGCCACCATCGTCCATCGCGTGATACATCTACCGCCCTAGCACGAGCAGCAACAAAAACAAGACATTCCACGTGCTCACCAGTGCCGTGCTGCGTTCACGACACAACTTACTGTAAATGCCGAAACTGCGTGACCACGGGTTATGCAAATTGTTCAAAGTCTTTTACACTATGAGACCTTCTTTACCAGTGGCAAAATATAGCAGTAGGTTTTTACCCTTTAAACTGGTACAAAAACTGACACCCGTATACAAGGCATCATGTTTGCAATAACCACAACACAAGCAGTCAAAATACAAACAAAAAGAAACAACTTGTTTGTATTTTGACTGCTTGTGTTGTGGTTATTGCAAACATGATGCCTTGTATAAAGGTGTCAGTTTTTGTACCAGTTTAAAGGGTAAAAACCTACTGCTGCCGTTCAAAGTCTCTCCACGGATTGAATCGACGCGGTATTGGACTCTGCCCATCTGCTGCTCGCTGCCGATGATCGGAGCGCGTGCCCCGGGCTGTGTGTACTGCGATTTTAATGCCGTGGTGCACTGGGGGGTTGTCTGGCGGGGTGGGGGTCTAACTCTGTGCCAGCGCATTCGTCGAGATGTCAGAGGCCATGTGGCTGGCAGAACGCGTGTGCGCTGATGGCGTTCCCATCTGTGTCACGTAAATGCATATTAGGCAATAGGGTTACGTTGTTTTTTTAACGAAGCTATTTTCTTAACCAGGTAAAGCCCACTGAGCTATTAGCTCTTTTTTTTGGAGGCGACTTGGCCTCGCGTGGTGATAGCTCATCGAAGTGGTTCGTATCGCAACGTGAACGTTGATAGTGGCGGACACATACACATAATCTAACGCGCCTTGTTTCTAAATGTGGAGGGCAAAGACCGGAAGAACCCCACAGAACAATGCACACGCCCACGGGGAGAGATCGCACGCACTCGAAATATTTTATACAGGCATCGGTCAGTGTCAGGATCGAACCCACGACCTCCTCCTGGGCAGCGAATGCCAAGCCTCGGCAACTTCGGGCTTTTACGTTGCGGGTGGGTGGAGGAAGCAGTTGGCAACGGCGGAACGAATGGAAAGTGAAAGGGCGTCGTTTAAATGAATGGAATTTTTCAGAAAAATTCTAGCGAACAAAAAATAACTACTTCGATATGACCAAGCACAATTTTTTTAATGCCTTATAAAAAAATGTGAAAACCGTGCCGCTTATAAAACGGCCACTTGCAGTTAGATTTTAATTGGCTCATATGCGTGAATTAAGTGGCTCCACCAGGATATTTCCAAGCATTGCCGCAAAGCACACAGGTGTACTGCAGAAAGAAATGAGCTCCTGCCTAGAGGAACCTCCATCTGCTTACGAGCTTTCCCCTCGTGGTTTTCATGTGAACATGCCTCTCCCCCCCCCCCCAGTTTTATTAAAATTATCTTTATTGACATCGTGCCATGAAGATAAAGTATCCAATTTCAACTCTCGCATGGCCGAGCATTCACCCGTTATTTAGACAATGGCCTGTCGAAGTAGCTATCGCGTAATTACTTTTCACATCTCTTCAAGTTACATATTTTCCACACCGAGGGATGCCGTACTTCCCTGCATGCCCTGCTTTCCAAATCTCGGTCGCGTGGAATTTATTTTATTTCTAATTCTCAGAGAATAATTTTTTTTTCTTCCTCAAATTAAGCCAAAACAAAGATCAGATTTAATAAGAATGGGCGTTTTGTTTGTGCAATCTTTGGTGATTAGGCGGAGACAATGCACTTGTGACACTGAACAGTTTTTAATCACGAGGAGGCTGCCCACAGATTTCAGCAGTACCGCTTGAATGTACGCGTGTTTAATTCTTTCGCACAGTTCGTCGTCAACCGTGCTAATCGGAGGCACGGGGGAAGAACGCAACGACAAGCAGTTGCATCATGGGACAAGCAGTTCTCGAGAAATACGTTGTCAATCCAGATTTTAAAGTGCATAGCTCCACCGGCTTCCCAATATCGGCAGAAAGAGCGTTCCAGACGGCCGCTTCAGGGTCTCTGACCCTCCGAGCCACCCGGCCGCCTATTTGACGTCACTTGCTCACGATAAAAAAGAAAATACCGCCGCTTACTCGGCCACGCATGGGACCTTAATGAGTGGTCAGTGTGCGACCGCATGATGAGAGTGGGGGGGAGGGGGGTCCATTTTTTTCTGTTAACTTATTTCCCTCGTCTGTGCACACGTCTACGAATGGGTTAAGGTAAAGAAGTGAAACGGTAATAAATATCAGCAGCAACAAACAAGTGACAGCCCATAATTGGACGGTAACAGGCGAATTGACGACGGCAGAGAATCCCCGTTAAATAGACGCAGATAGTGGCCCGATTAACGATGCGGTCGGTCGGTGGGTGTGAACCTCCAGGCCACACTTACCTGGCCCAAAGCCAATGGAATGGAATTTAGTCCACAATAAAAAAGGAGGGGGGGGGGGCAATATCCCTCACGGCGGTGTGTGGGGAGCGGTGGTGCAGCGGTTAGCGCGCTGCGCTACGAACCCTGCGACCCGAGTTCGATTTGCACTCACGGCCACCAACACCGGTGAGGATTTTCTGAACTGGTCATGGGCCTCCCCTAGGTTGACTCAGCCTTAAATGAGTACCTGGTGTGGTGTGTAAACATCAATACTGGGGAGACAAAGGCGGCCGGGCGTGGTGCTGGCCACCCACCTACCCTCGTGCGCCGTGCCGGCCTTCATAGGTGCTACGCGCTAACAGCACTTGCCCCAAAAGTGTGTTAAGGCTACACGGGGGATCTTTGTCTTTGTTCCCTCGCCGGTCCATTGCGTATGCGTGGAGGTACGCTCGCAGCGTACCCGGTATCGATTCTACGACAACCTTTGTTTGTCCTACTCCTCTTGAGCTTGAGTATTCTCCGGACACTTTGGTTTTCTCTTCACATGCACAACGCTCGTTGTTAAAGAGCAACTGGGATATAACGTCTCAATGCAGGAAGCCAAGTCATGACGCTGGGTGAGGCTTTTTCTGATTAAATGGACATTGTTCCGATTATTTATTTTGTAAGCTTTTATAAAACACAAGAGAATTGCACTGAGTCAGCACCGATGAGAATCCTGGGTTTGAATCTGGGAGTTAGCCAACTGAGATTGTAACTGGGTTCTAAAGTGTCGCGAGTTGATGGTCTCTGCCAATCACCAATGACTGCTTAAATAACCTCTCTCTCGCTCTTCATGTGCGATGTCCCTTCTCATAGACGTTGACGATCGTGGTTTTCCTTTTATTCAGCTGTGTTCATGATATTACTCGAAAAAACTTTGCATGAGATGCTTTCCGTTGTAACCAATTGTTCAAATATATTGTGCACTGATTGTTTGCTGTGTTCCCCGGATCCCTGTGGTACATATTGTTTCCCCAGTCAAGCCATGAAATTCAGTCTCTTGTGCTCTCATTACATGTCCAAGACATCGAACTTGTCTTTCGCTAATAATTTGTTTATATTCTTGTGTACCCTGGCTGACGTCCATAAAATGTTTGTTTCTCATAAGGAAACAAAACCCATCCCACACTAAAAAAATCACTTAAAAATTTCACTTTAAAAAATCCAATTCCACCTCTGAGAATTTTAATATCACCGTCATGCAATAAACATCAATTTCAAAGCAGCGTGTGGGATTAGTGCACCCCCTGTTGTGCAAATATAACAAATGCCGCGCAAAGAGTTTTTTTCAGAAAGTCCGTCGTTTGTGTTTTTATTTATTGCGCAGCCATTCTCTGACTCACGTGGGTGGCGTTGCTCTCTGGGAGATTTCCCAAATGGATTTCTTTATCTCGCGATGTGATGGCCAAGATTTTTCAGAAAAAATATTTGGAATTGTATTTATTGTTATTAAATAGAAGATAAACAAGTTGGAAACTGCTGTGACCAAATCATCCCATAGTACGCTCTGGGAAATAATGTGAAGAATCTACATTCTGTAAATTATGTAACAAAGTGAAGTGATTGTATGATGGCCTAACGATTTGCATGTTACAGTTTACTCCCTACTTTGTACGTTAATTTAAAAAACAATGAGGTGGTTTGTTTTATATTGTTCTTCTGAAAAGATTGTTTCGTGAGACCATTTTTAATAAGAATAAAACACACGAAAACTTATTTAAGTAAATAAATTGCGGAACAAAATCGTCGTGTCTGTGCATGTTTCCTGTCACCCTTGTTCCAATCGTCATGAACGCGTTACGACGATGCTGCCACAGTGGTGTAATGGTTCGTTCACTGCACTTGGAATCCAGAGGTTGTCGGCTCGATAGCGTCTCTCCGTTGACGCAATGGGGCAGCTTCTCAAATCCCTCCCCCCCCACTCACTGGCCTCTGTTCACCCAACAGAATAATAAATGGGTTCACCAGTTAGTCGATCACCAGGTCACCGTATGTGGTGGTATAATTAAGTGTGGGTAGTGTGGGTCCTCCCACCTTTTCCCAAGACGCCTGACCAGCGCAAAAGGGTCCGTCAAATAACTCCTTTGGAGGCTCTATCCAGAGCTCTGTCTCGTGGAGGCCCTTCTGCCTGCAGTGGTGTAAATAAGCGATTGCAGGGCTGCGCTCACCTTGTAACTCATTAAACAGACAAAGATCCCCCATATAATCTTTGGTTCTTTCGGTAAAGTCACGTAGGTAGAAAAATACAATAAAATGTCAAATAATATATCACGACGTTTCGATCGCAACACAAGTGGTCGTCCTCAGACGGAAAAAATCATCCAGCAGTGGATTAGTGTGGATTAGTGTGGATTAGTGAGTTCTTCCTGGTTCAGCAGTTCCACTGCTGGATTCGTTTTTTTCCGCCTGAGGACAACCGCTTGTGTTGCGATCGAAACATCATGATAGATTATTTTATAGTATAGAATATTCTATTTTAGAGTATAGTATGGATTCCTGCACCCACGAAAGCTTCAAATCAAGATCCCCCATATAGCCTTAACAGACTGTTGGGGCAAGTGCTGTTGGCGAGCACCTATGAAGGCCGGCACGGCACACGAGGGGGTGGGTGACCAACACCACCCCGACAGCCTTTGTCTCCCTAGAGGCTGAGTCGACCTAGAGGGAGGCCCATAACCGGTTCAGATAATTGTCATTGGTGTTGGCCGTGAGCGGGATTCGAACCAGGGTCGCCGGGTTCGTAGCGAAGCGCGCTTACCGCTACACGACCGCACCCCACGTGACTCATTATGCACTGCTGCACATCTCGATGGAGAGTCTACACGGTCTTGGATTTACCCCTGAAGGTTGTCGGTGGACGAATCCCACTTACAACATCGGTAAACACAGGGGCCATCCATTCAGTACGTGCGCATGGAGGGGGGAGGGGGTGGTTAACCCAAACGCGGTGAAGCCTCGATAATAATGTGTCTACATTGGCCTTCAGATGAGTTAGATAGTCCGGCGGTGGACTATCTGTTTGCTTAAACACGTTAATATTATTCATCCTGGATCGTTTTTGCGTGGATTAAATATCGGCCGTTCTATAGTATTCGGGGGAGGGGGGGGGTCTAAAAAGTATGCGTGCGTACAGGGAGGGGGGAGGGGTCAAGTTTCGACAGATTTTGCGTACCTACTCAATGGATGGCCCCATATCAGAAATGTGGTAATTGACGGGGCTTGCCTCTGCTGATGAAACCCAGCAAATATCAAAATCGGTCTGGAGTTTCCCTTCTTACTCCAAATGCCTGCATGATACAGTGATCCAGAACTCCCAGCAAGCGGGAACGATGGGGCTAATTTATGAATCGGAAAGATGGGCGTTTGTTAATTTGCTTTGGATAGGAGGGCAGCTTACAAGTTGTGCTCTCTCAACAGCCGTCTCGGCCCCAAGTTTCTTCATGACTTGGGTCGCCATGGCTACTTGCCTGCCCATCTTCAGCACGTGCCTTCTCTCGCTCGTCGCGTATCAAGGAAACATTTCTGACCTAATGCTATGAGGATGATGATGATGGCGACGATTTGCGTATTGAGAGCAGCAGCAGGCTCTACATAAGAACGTGAGACACAGCAGAGCCTCACCATTCTGGCGAATTGCCCGATGATGCTGGATGCAATTACCAGCGAAACGTCGTACTAAAATTGTAAATGTTGTGGTTTCACGCTTCAACACACCGGTGGGCTAAAGCAGTGAACTATTTGTCTTTTGTCAACGTGACACTTTTTTACTGATTGGCCGTGTCGGGTGGTGGAGGGTTACGACACATTTATAAATAACGCGATCTAAACCCAAAAACGTTGATTATGAATAATATTGGTCGCGAAAGCCTCACACGTGTTAAACTGACAACCTAACAAATTACGAGTGCCATTTCTTCCTCTACACTTTCAAACGAATTGGAAATATTTGAACTAGACATCATTTCATTACGACGATCTTCTCACCTCAGTTGGATACCGGTGGTCAACAAATGTCCACAAGTGCCCGGGTGTCGCCAATGAGGACGTGCTGTGGTCAATGGTGGGACTGCATTAAAAAACAACCCTCCCACGTGGCGTTTAAAAGGACTTCGTCAAGTGAGAGATGCCCAGAAGTCCACGTGCATATCCGAAACAATTCCAATAGAATTTGTATTTAACCTCTCTCCTCCACGGCTTCTACAATTACTTCACCTCCAAAACTAAACTATTCTTGGTTCTTTCGGTAAAGTCACGTAGAAGGGAAATAATAAAATAATACTATTATAAAACAATACAAATTCTCACGACGTTTCGACTGCAACACAAGCAATCATCATCAGGTGTGAAATCAATATTTGTATTATTCTATTATTTCCCTTCTACGTGACTTTACCGAAAGAACCAAGAATATGAATCCTTGCAGTCACGAAAGCTTTAAATCAAAATGTAAAACTAAACTATTTTCTATTTTATTTTACCAGCTCAGGTTCACTGCCCTACACAGCTCTTTTTCAGAAGCGATCTGGCACAAATAATAGCTGCAACGAAGTGGCGTATCGTGTGGGAATTTATAGCAGCTAAATACTCTAAAGGCATGTTTCTGAATGCGGAGGTAAAACCCAGACGACCCGGAGAAAATCCACGCGACCACGGGAAGAATATAGAGGCGTCAGGGTCGGGAACAAACCCACGATCTCCTCCTGTATATCAGGCGAAGTAGTTAACATCTCACCACCGTGGCGCCAAACTCCAGATGGTCCAGAATGCCATCACCAAACTGATTGTCACTTCCACCAGGAAATGAGGCCACATCACCACAACTTTCCAATCCCTCCGTTGGCTCCCAATCCAGTCGCTTATCAACTTCAAATCTGCCCTCGCTGGTTTCAAGACTTACAGCTGCCTCCCCTCTCAACAGCAATCTCACTCCCCTCCTCACCACCACACCCGCTTATCAGATACAACAGCCATGGCCTCATGTCAAATAACTTTGAAGTAAATCTTAAATGTATCGGAAGTACAGTAAAGTACAAAAAGTTAAATTTTTATTTAAAAGCTATGGTAAACTAAGACAGGTTCCGCTCGCTTTGTGGGTTAAATTCGTGCGATTTTGCGTGTAAGTGGCGACCCTATTTCTAACCAAAATTCGCGATACAGTATGTGGTTTAAACTGACTTATGCGCGGCTAAGCAACAAGCCATCAGCTTTTTTTGTTGCATTGGGGTCCTCTGGTATTTGATGACCATCAAAATGTGACCAACTGAAAAGACGCGGGGACCACAATGCATCAAGGCTTCAGCAAATACCGATGCATTGTTGCACAAATGGTCCGTCCGCTTATTACACACATTTGCATCCCGTTTGAAACGTAAGGTTTCCCTGCATGCACTATTACGCTGCTGTGATGGTGTTATCTCGTCATTTACAGATTTGAAAAGAGATCAACTTCGTCGCCAACATTCCGATGGCCATCTAATTCGAGTGACAATGTTCACGTCACGCATCATCCCGACTCGATGTGCTCCCCGTATGTTTGCCATGTAATTGCGCGCGACCCCGTGCGCGACCCCATGACGGAATGGAAATGAGAGTGCAGTGACCGACAAATGCATTTACACGACATGTCTATAATCAACATCAAGCCCCTAGTCGCCCCTACCGAAACTCTTCCACCGGTGGTGCAGGGATCGAGGGTGCAGGTAGTGCAATTGCAGCGGGGTGCACTGGCTGGAGGGGATGCCCACGCACTGGGGATATGAAGAGATGGGAAATTGGTGGAGGGGTATTGGAGAGCCCCCCCCCCACACACTTAATTTCATGCACCAGGGCCCAAGCCCACCATGCGATGTCCATGGGCTTTCCGCTGTGCTTTCCAGATGCTCGTGTGAAGAAGGTTAAAGTCAGCATTCCTCCACATTGTCATCCATAGCGATTAGGCATGTAACGATGCACAATTTCAACAATCAAAATGAATTAATGCTTGCTAACGAGACATTCATGGAATCATTGATTTGGAAATCAACGATTTATTATTATGCCAATGATGTGCTCTCACACTTAGGCTAATGAAGTGGCAAAAAATGCCGCATATGGAACAACGGAGAATCCAAAACGGAGCAGTAACGAAAAATAATTGAATAGAACCACGATTTCTGATTCGCTGAAACGAATCATCTCATGCCAAATCAGCAATGTTAAAAACGTATACACAAAAACCCTTGGCTACCAGATCCGTATATTAATCCAAACACATGACTATTAACGCCACGCACATTTTTGAGGGTTTAACCCGTTACAGAAAGGCGAAAATAAATGTTTTTTTTAAATGAATGAATCAGAATAACATTTATTTTGATGAAAAAAATTGCAAAACCAAATGGAATTCTAATCCGCGAGATAAAAACCATGCATGCACACGTGTAACTTAGAAACCGGCCATCGTTTGCAGCAGAGGTCCTTGAGTGGCCAATGAAGCCACACATAGCACTGATTAATTGGGTGAATTAGCGGCTCACACACTCTTAAAGTAATAAAATACTTAAATAACACTGGGATGTGTATAAATTAAAAAGATCTCAGCCTAGGAAGATATTGCCGTCACAAATACATCCAACCCCTGAGGATTGTCCGCACCCTCCGATGAGCACGGTTTGCTATGTACGGTGCAAAAGAAGTTCAACATACGGTACACACAGATAGCAGGCTATTAATCACTTACGAGTTCACCAAAAACTTCTTGTTTGCTCACCTTTTATCTGCAGCCTCCACCTGGGCAGTGACGTGGCCTAACATGGCACGTCCAGAACGCCCGTCTGCCACACAATGGACGTCAAAGATACAGTGACGTCGTTCACAAGAGGAGACCACTGTGTTGCTGGCATCATGGTTACATTTTTTTTTAATTACCCGTGGAAACTTGGCAGGACCCTCCTGAGAAAACGTCGAGTAAGGCTGGGTAAATAAGCATAATATACAGGGTTCTTCAAAAAAAATGTTAACACTTCCGAGAATTTGCGACAATACCACAAGAAATGTACCTCCAGGCTCTGGAGACCACCTGGAGAAGATTCCAGGCAACGTGTTGACAATGATGGCGAACAAGTGGAGACTCTGACTTTTTGAAGCTATCAGCATAGATTTGTTATCATGCTACAGCGTATTGTCCGTTCTTTTTCCATTAAAAACGACAGTCCCATATCAGTTAACATTTTTTGAAGAAACCTGTATAAATTTCGATTTAAAGCTTTCGTGACTGCAGGGATTCATCTTCTTGGTTCTTTCGGTAAAGTCACGTAGAAGGGAAATAATAAAATAATAAAAATAAAACATGATAAAATACAATTCTCACGACGTTTCGGCCACAATGCAAGCAGCCGTCCTCAGGTGAAGAACAGGCTGTCGAAACCTGTATAGTATCTAGATTTGAAGCTTTCGTGACTGCAGGAATCCATACTCTTTGGTTCCTGTAAAAATCAGCCATGAACCATCTTCTGCTGAATGAGACACCCCCCACCCCCAACATTCATGACCTGCAATGCCACAATCCATCTCGCTCTTGTGATTGAGCCGATCTCATTGCTCCATTTTGGCAGTGGACTTCCTCCCTCCGTTGGGCACACTTCCATAACCAGTCTCGTCAACCATCATCCGCCACAGCAATGTTTCCCACCCAATGCCGCTTTTCTCAAGTGAACATGATGGTGCCAATGTGCGTTTGTTCCGGTCTATGCATTTCTATTCCAAGCATATCTTTAGATTTTTTTTTTCCGTCACGTTTTGTCAAAGCTGCACGTTTATTGCTGTGGTGTTCCTCTGCGAAATATTTCCTATTCAGTGAACTCGTTAAATACAGACTTTTTTTGGGTTAGATCGCGTATGAATATATGTCGTTAAATACCGCCACCACCCGACACAGCCAACTAGTAAGGGTTGTCACGTAAACAGAGCATGCCAATTCGTCACTAGTACAGCACACCGGTATGTTGGAGAGCCAAGCCACAACATTTGCAATCCCAGTACGTTTCGCCAGTAATTACAACTAGCTTCACCAGGCGATAACCAGATTTGTGGAGAAGTCTGTTTCGTTCCTGAAAGAGGGGCAGATGTGGTGACTACATCTACATCTCTATATCAGGAACGAAACAGTTAAGACTTCTCCACAAATCTGGCAGTCGCCTGATGAAGCTAGTTGTAATTCCTGGCGAAACGTCATACTCAGATTATAATGTTGTGGCTTGGCTCTCAAACACACCAGTTAGTGCTGTACTCGTGAAAATTGGCATGTTCTGTTGACGTGACAACCCTTACTAGTTGGCTGTGTCGGGTGGTGGCGGGTTTTAGCGACATTTATATATTTACACGATCTAACCCAGAAAAACCTCTATTATGGATATTGGTTGCAAAAGCCTACGTGTTAAACTCGTTATACACAACTTGTTATGCTCATGTTTATCTGGAGCCCAACGTTACAAGCCTTCATTGTTAAGTTTTTCAACCATTTTTATTTGTTCATTACCACTGGTTATTACGACTTTCCATCAGCTAATACTGCATGAGATGGTAAACACGGCAGCATTTATCTTTATAATTTTATTTCTCCAATCTAAAATTTCAGAGCAATGTGCAGTCTGTCAACTCTTGCTGCCTGTATGCCATTTCATTACTCTTGATGACCATTCAATGCAGATATGGACGTCAGCCGTGCATGACTGTCGCAAAAACAATATTTTTCAATACGTGGTCACAACATTTCTTTGGGTGATCCTCGGATCTATAAACAATAATCGGCGTAAGGCACACGTCTGACACTTTGCACGATTCAAACTCTGCACACATTTTAAAATGGGAAAGCACAATATTTTATTTGTCTGTGACATTAAAAGAAGCCTCAACTTGTTCACGACACTGAACAACAAGCAGGCATGCATCGGTGAAGGCAATAAGGCGACGTAATACAGTATCATTAACTATATAGTTTTTCCGTCCAAAAATAATACATTCCATAGCATAGATGACGGCATTTAAAACAGTGCATATCTTATCTCTGCTTTCTCTGTTGAATGAAACCAAGCTTGTGCATGTGCAGCTCCTGTTGATTAATTTGAGAGACACGGCACCACTGTGTAATAACTAATAATGCTAAGAACAAACCTCATACAGTAAGGCACCATACTGCAGGTAAAACCTTTTCGCAAACAGGGAATAACTCAATACATTTCTAGCCCCTTTTCCAGTAAAAAAAAAATTCCCACAACCGCAGTACGTCTCAGAATGTTTTTTTAAGGGAAACGAATCAATTGGACTGCTAAAATCAGCATTTCACATTCGCTTGCTTGCGTCATATACTGTAACATAATGCATTCACAACCGCCAAGGAGTGCTCCATTGCATTGAACAGACACTACTGTTGCTTCTCCGATACACATACCCTTGGGTCCAAGATAAACCTGCACTGTTCTGTGCATACGCAAATACTTAATCAAATGCAGCCATCAGCATTTCAAAGCTGAAACTACATTAAAGACTGTGCACATGCTGATAGGCTTGCCTCAGTCACCCAACACAAACATTAACTGGAAACACTCCCCAATAATGGAGCAATACAATACTTGACCAAAATAGTTCGGGCAATTCCATGGTAATGCAAATACAGCATAACATACAGAATATGATCATTAGAAAATGTAACCTATGCATAATTTGGCTTTTTATAGTTTCAACATTATTTTGCACAGCAGGTCATTGTGAGATGTATAAGAGCCAATGCTTGCAATTTTTCTTGTAATCCAGTTACCATGGAATTACCCGTATGGAAATGTTTCCCATGATGTGCCAATTTTCCCTCCGAGGTTTGTAATTGTGAGTCAACTAACCACCTTGCTTTCAACAGGAGATCCGTATGTAAGAGGCGTACAAGTCGTTCAAGTACACTTTTGCGGAGGCCACTATCGAGAGAAAAGGCGTAGGTGTGGAATGCCACGTGACAATACAAAATGACATTGACATGCATAGTTATTGTACCTGCCTCTGCTACTATAGGTGGACCATAAAGAATGGTGACTAGTGGAGGGGGGTGGGTTGGGGTGTGGACTCATTATGTGGCAGCAAAGAAGGCAGCCCTTAAGGATTCTGCTGACCCTTCTCTCAGACCAAAAGGCAGTGCTCAATGTAATTGATAAATGTGCAGAACGAGTGCATCGCTATTCCTTAAATGAGGCAAGGTCTTTAAAGGTGGGCCAGCAAGGCGTTAAGACACGTGGTTTAACAGAAATTCACCTGGCAGCAGACTGCGGTACACAGCCAACCCCGCTGCTACTCAATTAACCGCATAACCAATTTCCAGAATAATGAGGAACTATCAGATAAAACACTACAGGTGAAATTTACACTGTTGAGAGTTAGTGGACCGAAGGGAAGTCATATTTGTCAGATAAGAGGTCAACAAACAAAACCATAACGTGCTACTTGAAAAGGCTGCCGTGATAGGAATTTACATCTAATTGATTCTGGGCCGTCAAGAATTTAGAGTGCTTAGTTTATGACACTCATGCAATGATGATTTCAATGCTATTGCCGATTTCAACCTTTCGCACAAAATTCAACCAATGAGGATAATGAGCATAGCTCTCAAACATTCTCATTTGGCCGATACTCCGATAGTGTGTTAGTACTTTTGATATACATTTTAATGCAGTGTAGTGTAAAAGCAATAAAGTGTGTTGAATTAACTTTTCCTTTTACTCCCGAAAAATTATAATTAGTGTTCAGACTGCCCAAGTCTACCGAAAAGCTATAACGTTTACATTTAATTACTGGGGCCGACCAATCTCGAAACTGTCTTCTCCCTCATAACCTGGTCGTGACATGAATATATTTATTTTAACCTCAAGCACATGTATTCAAATAAATTCCCTCCAAAAGTTCATTTCTTTGAACAGTTATTATTGCACAAAATGACATACAAATATGTAATGGCACGCTTGCCAAAATAAGTTCCTCCAGATTTTTTAAGAAATGCAATTACAGCAGAATGAAAGTACTTAAATCAAAGGCATAAATATTTTAACTCTCTAACAAAAAAGTCCGAAAGAATGCCAAATGAACCAGAGAAGTGAGCTGATTACTTTAAACAACGTACGGAAAGCTCGATAATTGCTGCTTCGCCTATGCAGCCGTCTCGTTAATAAGGCACTTTTTGCGAGGATCAATCAACTCGAATTGCCAAACAAGGTGGACCCTTTCAATAACAGGCTGATTAATGGAGATATTTTATTCAAATGTCCAACCCGCTGAAGAGAGGAGTGCCTGAATGATTCCGTACAGCACGACCCCGCGCACTCACCTCACAATCGTGGTGGTGCGTGGCTCGTGTCACAACCTTATGACACAAGCACATGGGGCCAGATTAAACCTAGGGACCTCTTATCAATAAAAAAAACCAGGCATAGAAAGGAGGTGATCTTTATAATGTTGCTTGCAGATTCTGCGTTGGGTGTGTTGAGTGTTCTCACGCTGGCTGGGTTCCAGGGATGGGTGGAGAGGTTTCCGGGGGTGGGGGGGGCTTATCGCTTTCCCCGGCACATCGAGTCACCCCCGATGTTCATCCTCGTCGTGCCTTTTGCTGCTTTTGGCATTGAATGGCCGTAGAGCACACCCAGCACAGCGAGCACGGAGCTCGCTCGGGTGCAAACAGCATTACTGTTGTCATGGCTCAAACGTCCTTTGGGCCGGTATGCGGTTAACTGAAATGGGAGAAAAGAGAGAAACAAGTTAAATGTGGATGAAATGCTTGCACGCTCGCATGTACCATGCATGTGTTTTTGGGAGGGACGGTTAGAACATCTTGAGAATGAAATGCCAAGTATATAAAACATAGCAATACGAAAATGTAAGGCTTAATTTGAAAGCCCACCGCTATGTAATAAGCATGCAAGATAAACATTGTCGTGATGTTGACAATGACGAGAAACAATGGAAGCTGTGGGAGGTTGCGTGTACTTGATATCTCATTCGCAAAGCGTTCGGGCAGCCTCCCCTGCACTCTACACGAGCTCCTGTGCTAGCAGACATCAATTAAAATATGGTTGTTTTTTTAAAAATAAAAGGCATTAGTTAAATTGACCAAATGGCCCAGCGGTAGCGTGTTCGCCGCTTATTGCTGAGGTTCGTAGTTCGAATCTGAGGGCGCTGCCCTGGTTGGTATTGCCAGGGTATTAACCATACAATACGTGCCACAGCTTCACAAATTACGGTAAACATCTTGTACCACAATTGAATAAGAGTCGGTCTTTGTGCACAGGGGACATTGGCCAAATTTTCCAAATTTTGTAGAATTTTACTCACAAATGACTTAGTTCAGAGAAACATGTCAGACCCTCCTGCGAAATTTTTGGCAAGACTGTCCTGAAAAATAATCTTGAAACTCTGAGAATTTCCTTGGGGAAATTTGTAATAAGTCTTCCATTTCAAATTTATATGCAATGTACTATTTTACATCTAAATGATTCAATAAGGATTTTAAAATGTGAATCGAAAAAGGAGAAATATAACATGTAAGTAATTTGTTAATTGTATGTGTTTTATACAGTGTAAGAACTAATTTCTTACGCTTCACTAGAAACCAAGCATTGTAATATATTCATTAAAATTTGAAAGAAAATACAACACTTCATATCACCACAATGCATAAGCAAACCAAACAAAAACACCACGTGCAACACTTCAAAGGAACATGTGGAAATTAGTGTCCACATATTTTAGAATATGTCTGTTTAGGTTACATATCTTGAAGACTTAATTCCATTCAACCTGAAAGAACTACACTCGTGCAAATGATTGCGGTGGATTTCTAAAAAATCACATTTGCTTTGGGCGCACGTGTATCCAGATCAATGCTGCAGAGCACAAAAGCTCAAAACAACCAAATCAATCCTTTATAGACAGGTGAGACCTATTTTTATTCATGGGTTCATTTGCCAAAGAACACTTTGGAGCAAAAAATATCATGGTCGATTATAATCACGACCAAGCACATGTGCTTAAAATTGTAGGCGCCTTGTGCATATGCGCCGCGCTTCCAGGCTTGTTGGAATAAAGTACGTCACGTTGTTTAACATTTTCGCCTACGAAAATTTTAACCGACATCACACACAGTTAAGCACTACAAACCACACCGTGCACTAGCTGTGCCCCACAAAATAAAGCAATCACAGAGAATTTTTTTTCGATTTAAAGCTTTCGTTATTATGTTTTATTTTTATTATTTTATTATTTCCCTTCTACGTGACTTTACCGAAAGAACCAAGAAGATGAATCACAGAGAAGTTGACCAGACCTCAAGCAACCAGTTTTGGCCCTAATCAATGTGTATTCAAAAGCAAGCAGGTGGTATTGAACCCCTAATGCACTGAAACATACCATTATGCGACATGATTTAAAGGCAGCTGCGATAAACGTTAACCCTACTTTACAGCTCCCTCACCGTGGTGACAATTTTAAATCACCGCAAGGTAAATCTGAGCTCTGAAAGACGCTGTATAGTGACTGATTGGATCTGCAGGACCGTTTAATATGGTGTAACCTGTGTAAAGAAAGCAAATATAACAGCTACGGTTTTACATAGGATTACTTACACATCATTTTGGGAGTATATAATAATTCACTTGTATACGGTATTGTAAATAAGCATTCAAAATTTGTGCACATTGATTTTAGTTTCGAAAAAACAGGGAGAGACATATCTTTGTTTCGCAAGGATTCAAATGCAAGGTACTCAATTTACTGTGGGCTCCTTCACCTACTTAGCAGTTAGGACAGCACGGACACACAGATGACTCATCCAAATGCAGGATGGAAAAGAGAGCAAAAATGTTAAAGAGCACTTTCGCATCAAAGTCCCATCACACGGCAGGTGATCCACGTGCACTGCACACCAAGTCACCCGTGTACCCATTCAAAGCCACGGGGCTGCTGTGGGCAAAGACATACCCCCCCCACCCTGTTCCCCGCAATGTTTCAGATAATGAAATCGTCATCATCGTCGTCATCATCAGTGTCATCATCATCGTGGCCGTCTAGAAGAGTCCAGCTCCAATCTCGCAGTGCCATATCAAAGAGCCTGCAACACAACACACCCACATTTCAGGGTGCAGCAGGTTTTTTTTCAGGGGGATTGAGGGAAATCATGTTTGGATTTCAGGGAGCCAGTGTTTGGGATTGAGGGTGTTAATCGGGTACGATGTGTTTTTTTTGTCAAGCACCTCTTAACGGCTGATGCATTGGACATTTAAAGTGATTGACAATAATACGTGTGAATGAACAATTATAACGCTACGCTTTGAGGTAGGCACACTTGTGTTTTTGAGTATGGGCAAATTAAAATCCAAACAAATATATTGCTTCAAAAATAGCACAACTGGATAATTGAGTGTTTACGCTTTTCATTTGATTCCAAAATATAAATTAAGATCAATGCGAAGCACATACATGAAGCTACCCTAGTGACTGCCATGTGAACGACAAAATGATGGCATGCACCGCAAATGGGCGACTATTTCATTAAGAGGCCAGCTTTGACCTTGGAAGAAATCTATAAGCAAGCCTTTACAGAGAGCAACTCAACGCATAAATCTGTGCAAGGCTTGTGCTGCTTCAGTGTGAATTGCATACAGAAAAGGCAGCTCAAATGTGTTTGCATGTCTGTTCTAGGCTTTATTGGTAATTGTTTACATTTTTGTCATGGTTAAATGCTTCCTCCTTGTAAATGTGCTTCCATTTACCGTGATGCTTAAGTGTGTCATTTCACGACAATTCGTTTTCCATTTTGCAGCTGCCTTTGGGCATGAATAGGTCCCATACTCCCCCCTCCCAAATGTAAAGAATAAAAGTATAACTGGTGACCGTTTGTCTCTTGTGTTCAAGCACATTGTCGTATCTTAAGGCATCTCAGTTCAGTGCACGTGAAATTCTGTGTAAAACCACGTGACATAAAAATATGCCAAGAATAAGACCAATAAAGACGAGGAAAAATAACACAAGAGATAGTGTAACTGTTAATGCCCATTCACATTTTCTATGCCTGCAAAAGAATGGACATGGAAGGCATACATCACCAGTTCCCTATTGAAAGACCATTCTGTTATTTGAAAATCTTTCCTTGATCTGAGGATTGGCTGCAAGACAGCCCAGCGTACTCAACAATGCTTCATCTTCTTCGGCAGTTTTTGTGAATTCATATTTTTAAAATGTTTACCAGGTAAGGCCCACTGAGCTATATAACTTTTTTTCAGAAGCGCCCTGCCCACAAATGACAGCTCAATGAAGTGGCTTATCGTGTGGACATTTTTAGCAGCCAAATACTCAATATGGATGTTTCTAAATGTGGAGGGAAAAACCACACGACCACAGGGAGAAAATGCAAACCCCAAGTATACAGGCCATCAGGGTTGAGATTGAACCCACGATATCTCCTGCACACCAGGCGAGGTAGTGAACATCTCGCCACTGTGGCACCCCCTTTGGGATTTGTCTCAAACTAAGCTATGTCCAAGTAAAAGCATCATCAGCAATCCAAGTTCTCCTGGTTTAGCCTCTAAGGCCAATGTCCTGATTTCCTCACAGGTCACAGTGTAAAGTTATGTGACCCATAGTGTGGTGTTTTGTAGCCGCATTCGCACACACAAGAGTCTTCAGTTTTACACTTCTGCATTAGGTATCCGCATCTTACATGCAGAATGGATCTCATGATTATCAGCACTCATTAACTCACTGGCTATGTCAATGACTAGGTAAGGTGCAAAGAACGGGATACATTATAAAGTGTGTGCTCCTTTAACCATTTTAAAAGTTCCATGCTTCTTTTATCTCAAGTCTGAAGTTTTGCGGAAGAAAATACATTGGAGAAGGATTTCAGTTAACAATGTGCATGAATATAAAACACATTTGGGAATAAAACATAAATAATCTATATACACATGCAGTAACTTGTAAGAATTTAAATCAATACATCAAAATATAGTTGGTCCACACAACAAAGAGTGGAGCTGCAAAGTGACCAATGGATGTAAGAAAAACCCATGAAGCATGCATCAATAAGCCAAAATCAATCACAGCTCTTTAAAAGAGGTCCTGAGTGAAATAATGATTAATGTGTAACACACATTTAAACACGTTCCTTCTGAGTGGGCAGGTAGGAACTTGGTTGGACAGCGCATTCGTGCACGACAGACAAATAATCCCTGGTGGGCAGTGTGGAACCAGTTGTTCCTACCTGTATAAGTGTAGTGTATCGTGTCGTGTATAGTGTAGTGTGTAGGTTAAACATTGAGTTTTATAAGGGCACCACGGGGTGACCAGCCCCTCTCCACCCAGTCCCACCCCTCTCACCCCCCACCCAGCCCCACCCTCTCCACCCTCCCCTCCCCACCCAGCCCAGCCCCACCCCTCCCACCCTCCCCCACCCTCCCCACCCAGCCCTCCCCACCCCAAGCCAATGAGAGGGCTCTGGTGGGGTGGGACCGTGCACGACAGACAAATAATCCCTGGTGGGCAGTGTGGAACTGTTGTTCCTACCTGTACCAAACTATGCAAACCTAGGTGAGAAGGCATCCAACATTGTGAATTATTTTAAAATTTTCAGGTTGGCTTTGGTTCTCTCAATCGGTGTGATCTTGTGATCGAGTGAAGCACAGTGGGATACACAAGACAGAGCAATGAGCCAGGAGGGCTGAGCTAGTGGGTTTGAATACAGGCATCCACACATTAAAACAGGTTCACAAACGTAGCAAGCTGATCTCAGCCCAGTCACAAATGAGTGCACGACAATACAATGTGGAGAAATTCCAGCTTTGGAAATGCGCACGTTTCTGTTTCTCCATCTCATGACCTCAACGACACAAATGGAATACAAAAAAAACCCAGAACATTCGCTGTTCATGGCATCGCATGCAGTGAGATTTATTATGCCCGCCTGGTAAAAAAAAAACGACTGCACATCTTTTGCACAGCGAGTTGGTACTCGGGGAGCGCTGCTCAAAGGCGTAAAACTGGTAAATAACAGGGCTGGCAAAGTAGGATCAGTAAGCACTGTGCAATGGGGAAGTCGGCACATTATAAGCATAACTTATTGCATGGTTGGAGAAGTAGCATGATACCTTAAGAACTTTGACATGCTAAGATATGCTTGTTTATTTTTTATGAAAATGCTAAATATAATTGCAGAGGCTGCCCTTGTAAAATTTTGCGGGTGTTTTAACCATAAATGTGCAGTCTGCTTCACAGTGGGCATTTAGAATATCACGTGCCAATTACTCGTTTGGGAAAAACACAGAAAAAATTGCCCCCCTTACTGAAAAACTACTGGAGACTAGGTATGCGCAACACAGCATATTTGTGATAACATTTCGTGATAACAAGGTTACCCACTCATGATTAGATTTTAAAGAGTTTTTTTTTATCTACACTTGTTACACCCAAATATCAGCTGGAAACAGCAGGAGAGCTGTGACGACGCTACAAGTGAAATGCGTGCATATTAATTTCACCGTTAGATATATTTACTTCACAAATTGACCCCATCTTCACCAGGTGTAAAATAACAAGCATACATATGCCTGAGATGGCACAACATGATTCAACTTAAATAAATGAACACAGATTGAAATCTTGTTCCAGAACACTTCATTTTCGGGTCAACATATCATCCGATTATTCCAAGGTAAAGGTAAAAGTGCAGCCCTGCAATAACTTGCTCACACAACTGCTACAAGAAATGCCTCCCCACTAGAGAATACTCTGGAGGGCATTTGACTTATGCTTCCACGTTGATCAGACGTGCTGGAAGAGGAGTGCCAGTGCAAGTGACATTTATTTAATAAAATGTTAAACCTAAAATGTGATCATGCGTTTTTCAAATTTAATATTTTACTTAAACAGAACCTCTATCCAACATAACTCACCATTCTCAAGAAAAGTAACATTTTTTTTTTTGCGACATAAGGTACTAGACATTCCTTTGCTTGTAAATGGTCAATGACAGGGTTATAACAGAAAATGCCTCGAGTGAACACACTGTCATAATGCACATGCATAATGTACATTGACTCAGTAATCACCCCCCCCCCACCTTGCACAAGAGCGCAGAAGCGTGGTCACTACATCTACGCCTCTATATAAGGAACGAAACAGTTAAGACTTCTCCACAAATCTGGCTGTCGCCTGATGAAGCTAGTTGTAATTACTGGCGAAACTTCGTACTCAGATTGTAAATGTTGTGGCTTGGCTCTCCAACACACCGGCGTGCTGTACTAGTGACGAATTGGCATGTTCTGTTTACGTGACAACCCTTACCAGTTGGCTGTGTCGGGTGGTGGTGGGTTTTAACGACACATTTATATATTTAAGCGATCTAACCCAAAAAACCTCTATTATGGACACTGTCACTACGTTTTGATTGATGATGATACCCACAGCTGATTAAACATTCCACAGCCGTTGCAGCAAGCCACTTCTAAAATACTCAGTCAAGATGTAGGTTTCTGAACACTTAATCCTTTGGGACAAATGCAGCCCAGCCATCCCAACACATGTGAACTGGATGTTATCAGATCATTCACAACACATGCCAGCTGACCTATATACAAGGACAGCTAAACCATGGAAGTGCTTGATAAATGAAATATGAAAACCATTTGGCACTACGATGTACAACATTGCTGTGTGACTTCTGCAAAAAGAATAAGTTAGCAAGTTTGCACATTTACATAACATGGCATTGCCACATTAAACACATCTGATATATGTTAGTGGTTAACATAGCTGGATAAGTACACATCCGTACTAATGCATTACGGTTAAATAGGTCTCATACACTCGTGCACATACATGTACATCTATACACATTCCCACGCGCGCGCGCACACACACGCACGCACATGCAGACATCAAGGCCAAGCAGAAAGATAGCTGGGTTTGGGAGAGAGGCAGGAAATGCAGCATGACTACCGTATACTTACACACCGTGGGATGATTTTTGAATGGAAAAATCAAATCAGTGCAGGATTATTCTGAGCCTAGGAGGGTGTGGGGGGCTTCAGCAAGGCGGCAACAACATCAAGTCATAAGAAAAAAGACGGCAAGGTAAGAGAAAGAGTGCAAGATAGAGAAAAAACAATTGCTGTTCCCTTACAGGCTTCCCATCTTTGACGTCGAGAAATTTCAACTGTCAATTAAACATTGCTCAAATCAGTGTAAAAGAACACGAGCAAACACTGAGCAAAAGGTCGTACAAAAACACTCAAAGCACCAACATATTTTCACATCAACAGACGAATCACAGTCCCTCCAATTCACTGTGAAATGCTGAAACGCCCACAACAGATAACAGACCATAATAGCAATGCAACACTGAGCATATTCAATGTCAAAAATCAGTGGCAAAAAGTGGTGGGTGCCCACAGCTTCACTTCACACACTGAGGGCCTTCTCGCGATGTGTTTGCATTCCCAAAGAACCCAGTTTCTCACCAAGAATTTACAAAACTTTTCAATATTTGATGCTGCTTCTAAATATTTTAGAGACAGCAACACACTTGATCACGTATTTATCAACTCCGGGACAACTACTGTTTGAGTGCAAGCGAATAGAACAAATCCACCACTCTTGTGTCAAGTGCGACCCGTAGAACAAGTCAGCAACCGTGAGTCATGCATTGTATCAGGATAATTTTGGAGATGTCTGAAAGGAGAGGGAACGTCTATCGCTCTGCTTCAAGCAGAGCGATAGAAACATGTGAACAAGCAAAATGTGAACATTTTAATTTGTGTTGCCTGTCAAAAGTGTTTTGTGGTTTAGAGAAGGATTTAAGACCATTCATCAAAACCTTCCCTCCAGTTTACAAATAATACATTTCATGACATCCAACAGTTGCAATCTCTGGTGCAGCTTCAACATATGGGGTTTGTTTTGAAAAGTATGACAATCAAATATTCCAGCTGATACCTATATGTGAATTACACACTTCAACCTATATTTTGTAACACCCAAAATCCCATACATGCTATAATATGCATTATCCTAAGTACCTGTATATATAAAGCACTCACAAACATGATAAGTGCATTTTGTATGCTATCATGTGTCCCTGTTATCCTCAGGAATAAGCATCACTCATAGCAAAAAGACATCACAATTCAGTTCACTGGAACAAATAAACAGTCAGGCCAGACATTATGAGTGACATTTTAGATCACAGAGAAAACTTTGTTTCCAGGACAGATAAAGTGCAATAGCTAAATTACATAATGAAATCTGATTGCTATATATTTCTCACATATATAGTATTGTTGTGCGAGCACGTATGTGCTTGGCAACTGTGTAAAATCCCATCAAGAAGCAGAGCAATTAAAGCATATGACTGAAAATCAAATATTTGCAAGTACAATTCCCTGGTTGGTGGTGAAATTAGCCCTTTATTCATCTGGGGTGAATAGAGAGTATGACTGTGAGAAGTCATCAATATTTATCCTATCGGTTATTTCGCCCCCATAATAGGAAATTGGAATTCCACCAAAAGCTCAGCGATGATAGGTGCCTCCCGCAATGCTCTTGTTTGACCAAGAAACCATCGACTATCTGACCTGGAATTGTCTACATCTGTGGTGAACAGACTCGGTTTGGTGGCGCTTAATATCAAGCAGTGCCCGTCTCTATCTCTCCAGGAATGGTGAGGGCGGCGAGAGCAATGGCCACGCACCTTGGCTTGCCCTGTGAAGTGGGTGCGGCACGGCTGGTCCTGCGTGGGCCCGCGGCGTTGCTGCTGCTGCTGCTGCCGGCGTTTGCCGACACCAACTGGGGCTGTGCGGTGGCAGGCGGCAAGCGCGACGAGGAGCGTGGGGAAGAGCGAGCGAACCCTAACGGCCCCGCGTCGGTGACACCGGGTGGCTTCTTGGGGATGCGCTTGAACAGGTGGCTCACCCACTTCTGCTGCTCAGCTGGGGAGCTGGCCAGCAGCAGTAAGTTCTTGGCTGATGCAACGTCGAAGCAGACTGCGGCAGAAAGGTCATGCAGGGAAAATCAAGTCATTACGACATTTGGTATTCACGCCATTCTTATAGTGCAAGGCTGTCCTATCCTGAAGGCCATATTTTTCACGTATGAACATTGTCTGCAGTAGTTTTACAGTCCAAGGTAATATTGCCATGTGGCTTTACCCAATTAAGTAATTTGCGAGTAAATTTTATAATTTAGGCCGTGAAGCGAGCACAAATGGCCTGCTCTATTTCGAATAACGTCACACAATGTTTAACATGCACTGTTAAGCAGACGTCACCTATTTTTTTGTTAATACATCTGTAGAATTAAGCAGGGCGGCTGCTGCCCTTGAGCCACAAAGCTTTGTAATAAGTGGGAAAAGCACTACTGCTTGGTGAAGTCACCACATGTGACCAGTGTTGGGGGTAAAATATAACAATTCCAATGCAATGCTAAATTGAGAAGCACTAAATATACTCCATAGTGCAGAACATATGACAAGTTATACAACACATTCCAATCACGAGTTCTCAGTACTATTTTGGGAATTGAAAGCTCATGTCTGAACATTTCTGACGATTTCAGGATACTTTCGACGTTAGAGCTAACACCAATCAGTTGTAACAATCCTGCAAAGCGAACTTTCTAAATGCCAAAAAATTCATGAATTGATCTGAGCTTTCTTATTATGGGGCTCCAGTAATAACACAGTAGGTAGAGCAGGCACAAGAGAGCAGGTGAGTTCACTCACACCTGTGACACAGCAGTTTACTTAAGATTTGTGAAACAAATCAGCTGTGCTAGAAGATGGTCCAATGGAAGTACAGTAAACAAATTTGTGAATCCATCTGTGCAGATCTTTGCACGTTATGCCTTTGCATGGGCCGGTTTGCTCTCGTTACTCCGATATCCTTGCGAAAATAGTAATTTGACTCAGAAATGCATAACTGGATAACTGACATTGTTGCCATGAAAGGTAACCGTTTATTTTAACCCCCCGCCCACCTCCTACGCATTTCTCATAAATATGCTAAATTCCTCTTTATATGCAAATTCTTTTGTCAAGGCGCTCTTCTTCCCCCTCCAACCCAGCTTAAATATACGCTCCAAGCTTGGTGGTGTTTCATTCTTCACCTGAGAACGGCTGCTTGCGTTGTGGCCGAAACGTCGTGAGAATTATTTTATTATGTTTGATTTTTATTATTTTATTATTTCCCTTCTACGTGATTTTACTGAAAGAACCAAGAAGATGTGTCAGGTGGTAGAAGGGGGTTATAAAAAGGGAATATATGAGAATGCCACTGCTACAGCTGTGAAATCCAACATTCGGTGGAGGGAGGGGGGGCACACGCACGTTTGCATGGCGCCAGGAAGTCCTCGTTGCGATCAAAGTGGTCACGGTGGCACTTGATGTGGCATCGGCGGCACTCGAGGGCGGCCGGCGGCTTGAAGACATTCCAGAGGGGGCGGTTGCACGCCTCGCAGCTGGTGGGGAAATGGTAGATGGTGGGCACCAGCTCGTGACCCTTGTGCACCAGGCAGTTCTGCTTCTCAAGCATCGAGTCTGGCACCAGCTCTTGATCCTTGCTGCTCTCGCCTTCGTTGGCATAGAGGATCTGTTGTCGCGAAGCAAAGAGGTGAACAGAGATGAGGGAAAGGCACGTGCGGGATGAGGCAGCAGACGCATGAAAATGGTGTTAGTCCAAGGTGATATAACCTAAGGTGGTTACACCTTTAGGTTGCATGATAGTTCACAGCCAGTTACTCATAGGTGCAGAATAAAAAAACAACACAAGATCCTGCTCAGTTTCAAAAGCATACATGTATGTTGAACTTATTTCGCACCGTATGTAGCCAATATATACTCACTATTATCAAAGGGCCCATGCTGCTGATGCTACCAAACCTCTGCATTGGTTTAATTCCCTCTACAGAATTCCATAACCATTCAATTCTGAGAGTATCCCAACATTGTCTTAGTTTTTCTTCTCGACCACCAATGCCTGGGTGTCACCCTGGTGCCTGTCTCAGTATCCTGCCTTCCTCCAACCTGCACACTGCATTGCATATCTACCCGATTACACCCACAACACCTGTCTTGGTACATTCTGTTTCAAACTTCACAGATCCTCAGACTATCCTTCGATGAAATTCCTAAAATATTCCACAGTCACAGATAAATAAGGGCTAAAATATGATTTTATAGTTATTTTCATAACGTCCGATTATGACATCAACTAGCCTTTTGCCCGTCCAAGGACGGGTGAATTGCAGTAAATGTGAAACTTGCAAGCGAAAAGCAGACCGTGACGTGATATTCATTGCATCCATTCGTGTACAATTTGTAAGGCCGCGGTGACACAGACTTATTTCATTTAAAAGTTATAATCCCATGTTCATCATGACGTCCCTTTTACTCAATAGAGTAACGGAGATCGCGTGACGTGAGGGTTCTACCTTTGTAGCGAGGGTTATAAGTTATAAGTTGACGTTGAGGAGGGGGGAGGGGCGAGGCGCCTCCTCCCTCCTCAACTGCTAATTATTATTAATGGAGGGGGGGTGTCCATTTGGAGGACGTCACCTGTTCATGATTATTAATGAGGGGGGCTGCTCGATGTGGAGTGACATCACCTGCTCATGATTATTAATGAGGGGAGGGTTCTCCATGCGGAGTGACGTCACTCGCTCATGATTATTAATGAGGGGGGGGGGTCCATGTGGAGGACGTAACCTGTTCATGATTAAGAATGAGGGGGGCTGGTCGACGTGGAGTGACGTCACGCGCAGGACAGATAGACATTCTTGGCTCATAATAGTAGTAAATAACTTAGTCCACCAGTCAGATTCGGAGACATGTTCCGTAACAAACAATACTGCTGCATTAAACGGCTGTCTTTGCATGTTGATCTCTGTGATTGTATACAGGCTATCAAAAACCTGCCCTTACAAATATATTGACCTCCTTCTCACAAGCATAAAGAATGTACTTTTAAACAAATATACATTGATGTGGGTTGTGTTATTACAGGCAAATGAGACAATAAGACACCCTTGCATATTTAGTAAACAAAAACATGTGCGAAGATAAATACAAAAAAACAGATGAACTATGATAAGGAAATTACAGCTATGAACATTGGCTGCATTGCTTTTTAACTAAACTTAAAATTCCTGTACACCTCAGGCCAGAAAGCTGCAGTGTTGCTGGCTTGAAACATTCACAGACAAGGACACATCTCAAATGCCAAGAGCGCTGCCTGATTTACAGGGAGACAAGGCAGAGAGAGCGTCAAGGCAAGGCCAGATAAAAAACAATGCAGTTCTATTATTTACACACCTGGAATATCTTGGGGATGTCCTTAGCTTCTGCCCTGTATGCATCCCCTTGTGTCACAGGTCGCACATGAAACAGCTTGCTGCAGATACAAGGCAGAGGGAATAAATGTTTCACGAGCATGTACATTTCAGGAACTAGCACCAGCATAAAATATAAATAGTTAATGTATGGCTGTAGACCTTAATCTTCCATCAAAAAAATCACCCACTTACATTTAAAATTGTTTTTATCACTTTGGTAATCTACCAATGATATACTGCAATGCTGTGAAGAGGATTTATTGCCAACCACATTCATGAGGGATACAACTTCAGATCTCCACTGTGTCTAATGACAAGTATGTTAGATTACCTACGATTACATCTTCCCCCAAACTGTGAAAGGTTTAAGTTATTTTCAATGCTGCACAACCTCAACTGATATCTTTTATATTATCCCAATGTACCAATATTTAATAAACAATAAACAACATCCACCATTCGCCACTAAGTGGCAGTGACGTCATCGCAGCGCTTGTGCCAGGCTAGGCGCACTCTGAGGCCACGGGAAGTGGAGATGGCTCGTTGCCAGGTCACAGGACACACCCAGATGTTATTGGTTGACTAATATGATGGACAGATGCACCACCTGTGTTCCCTACTGTGCCAACACACTGATTTTTTGTGCCTGGCACTCTTGTTCTTGTTGTGAGCGTCGCTCCTCTGACCCTCGCTCCTCTGACCCTCTTTGTTGCTGGAGTGCAATTACCAACAACTGCCCAGAAGCATCATTACACCGCTGATACCAGTTATCGACAAGGCCACTCAGCTGCACATCTTCCTGCCTCACATCAGCAAATCTCTTCTATAGCCTGTGCTGTGCCCGTTAATCCCCCTCAATCTGGCCAAACAGAAGCTGCTTCGGCATTTGGTGCCTGGGCATGCGTGCTACATGACCCAGTCAATGTAGCCTTGCCGACTGGAGGAGCCCACCAATGGGACTGTGTCCAGATCTTTCAAGGATCTGTGAGCTCCTCACACAATCCAGTATGGTTAGATCCAGGATGGATTGTAGGCAGGCCAGCCTGAATGTTTAAAATCAGGGCAGATGTTACTTAAGAGGGGTCCAGGTTTTGCAAGCATAGAGAAGAAAGGCATAACTGTGACCAAGAAGACATGGAGCTTCCACACAGCGCTATGCAGCCAATGCAAAGATAACTCTGCAAAACTGATTGGGAGTGAGATCTCTCCTTTGCATGCCTGGCCAGGACCTTTGTTGGCAGGCTATTGTGGGCTTGAATGGGGTTCTAGGTGGACGCCCATCACCGCAGTGGAAGAATGGCAGGTGCATCTTATAAATAAAAAGTGGATGGCCAATGGGCAGATCAGCTCCACGGTAGGTTCACCGTGTCAAGGACGTGTGCCCGCATCCGATGTCCTTGACAAATAAACAAGCAAATACGCAATTCTATATATGCACATTAAAAGACAATAAAATTATAACATGTCTATGTAGGTGGTAGACTGACTCAATGTCGAGGACCATGCAGGGGTTGGAGTGTTCCTTGTCAGCTTCAGCATTGTAGAAGAGAATCTTCTTACTGCTCACCACGACATACTGCCAGTGCAAAGCAATAAAGAGGAAGGTCATCCTGCACTGAAGGTTACATCATAGCTGTTCTGTCTATTAATGCAAGTTGGAATTTATGATAACATTGTGGCTTGCACAGGCAAACGGTGAAATAGCGACTGTAAAAATATAAACTTTAATATTTTAAGGGAGCTCTAATATTAAATGTGGATTTAATTTTCAGAGAAAAATATATTACGAACCTGTTTCCTCCATCCAAACCGTTTCATGTTCTTGTTTGGCACGAATAACCAGCCCTCCAGCCTGCCTTCTAAAAGGAGAAAGAACCATGTGGAAGAACCGTCAATTTTACGAGCACTCAAATGGTAAATCAAACACTTCCATATAATGATTGCTTTTACAAACACAAGCTTTCAACATGCTAATATATAGCCTGGACACCTTACCAAAGCGCCATCGAAATGCAACAACCAAGCATCAATTAACCTGGCATCGCTGAGTGCATTCCGCATCGTGCCCCGTGCATATTCAAAACTAAAACTGAATTTAAACAGTGCAACCTTCCTTCACGCAACTTTTTTGCAGTCTCCTAATACTGTGCAACACCCATATTAAATATTACAGCTTCATTTATTTCAGTTGTGCAATACAGTACATTACTGAGTCATGGAACTCAATGATGGTCAAAGTCTATGCACAATGAAGTATACTGGCTGGGAGTCTGATCCCCGCTCTCTCACTCTTGTGGCTGGGCAGCCCAGCCATGGACCACGGCAAGGACAAGTACCGGCTCAGCTTATGAACAAAAACAAAGAGCGAATTATTTTAAATAAAATAAAGCAAAAATATTTTTCAAAGACTGATGGGTGTGTTATTTACCTTATTAAAGAAATAATGTAATTTTGTTATAAAAAATGTCCTTGCTATCATATGGATAAAATATTCAACCATGTTGGATTAGGTTCCAATGATCACCGCAATACCATGTAGTCTCTCTAAGAGTTTGCAGTATTCATATTCTTTGGTTCTTTCGGTAAAGTCACGTAAATAAAAAAATATCAAATAAAGTGAATAAAATATATATATAGTAAAAATAAAATAAAAAACAAAAACCACGGTTGTAGCCAATATTTTCATGGAAAAATTTGAGACGGACGCCATCCAGGCATCCACTCTACGCCCGTCCTTGTGGAAGAAGTACGTGGATGACACGTTTGTCATCTGGCCACATGGCCGACCGGCTCTGAACCAATTCCCCAACCACATCAATTCCATACACCCAGCCATCAAATTCACCATGGAGGTAGAAAATGATGGTATGCTACCTTTCTTGGATTTCCAAATCAAAAAGAGACCAGATGGCTCAATGAGCCATTCTTTCTACAGAAAAGTAACCAAAACTGACGCCTACCTAAAACCTGATTCCCACCACCATCCATCCCAGAAGTATTCCCTTATCAAAACGCTACACTATAGAGCTCAATGTATCTCCGACGATGAACACCTAACCAGTAAACTCAAACAAGTACACCAAGCTCTCAAGGCGAATGGATATTCTGACTACACAATCCGCAAAGCCATCACTCAAACCGTGAGGAAGGAGCCATCTGAGGATCCAATCAAAACCATCACTCTGCCATACATAGCAGGGGTAACCAAAAATATTTCCAAAAACATGAACAAACACAAGATCCAGATCCGATTTAACACAGTACATACAATTTGTGATCTGATCCCATCTGTGAAGGACAAGATTCCTGACATGCAATATCCCGGCGTTTACAAACTAAGCTGTATCTGCGGCAGCAGTTACATTGGGGAAACTAAGCGACATGTCTCGGACTGTGTTCGTAAGCATAAGGCAGATTTGAAACACAGTAGGACCAATGTTTCTGATGTAGATGATCATTACTTGAATGCGGCTGGCTCACAGGAAATTGATTGCTATAAGACGATGGTACTTTGCAAGCCTACTGGCTATCAACAAAGACTCGTTTATGAAGCCATCCATATAAACAGACAGACACAATTTCAACCGAGAAGATGGTTATGAACTCAGCAATCATTGGAAAGATGTCATCAACCAGTTTGGGTCATGACTTGATTTGTGTTATCTTGTCAACCTCCACCGTCAGCAGTGTGGGTGTGTGGAGCGAGGTGCAATGATTGCCTGGAGGCCCTTTTGGTGGAGACCCACTGCCGGCCTACATTAACAGTCCATGCTGCTGACACACTTGGGCTACATTAACATTAGCTGCCCCGCCCATGCTGCTGACACACTTGGGCTACGCCCATCTCTAAAACTTTATAAACAATTTGCTTTTAGAGGCTACCCCCCCCCCCTTTTCATGATGACGACCGCCTGTGTTGCGATCTAAACGTCGTGGTTTTTGTTTTTATTATTTTTATTCACTTTATTTTTTGGTTATTATTTTTCTATCTACGTGACTTTACCGAAAGAACCAAAGAATATTAATTCCTGCAGTCACGAAAGTTTTAAGTAAAAATTTAGATTGCAGTATTGTGGACCGTTTTTTCACGCAAACTGTACCATCAGTGTCACGTCACGAGACAAAGTTTGAGTTCGCTTTAAATTGAGTGCGGAACCTGAATTTATTACGCTTTTTTGTGCAGAGTGGTGACCGGACTGAGACTCAACTCAATACACTGGAGAATTCTGCTTAATCACAGTCAGTTGCCTGGATTCCAACTCAGGATAACAGCAGCGGCAGTTAAACGCTCACTTTTGAGCCACTGGGCCACCTTCATTGGGGACCATTTTGAACAAAGTAATAACCAACAATATTGTGGGAAAATTGCATCGTTTAACTTTTAACTAAAAAGCTAACAAGAAGACACACAAACACACACATGCATGGCACCTTTAGGAGAGTCGGGCTCAGGTGGCTCCTCCACAAAATACTCTGGGATGTTGGGTGTCCCAACGGGGGAATCGGGGAACACATCGGAATCCGCAGAGCAGCAGGGTTTTGTGGAAATGCTCATGGAGGAGGTGGAGTGTTGATAGGAGAAGGACATCGACTCCGAAGTGCGTACATGAGAGATGCGGACTTTAGGGTGGTGGGATGAACGAGCGAGAGAGGAGGTGGTGAAAGGTGGTGGTGGTGGTGGAGGGAGTCGTGTGCAGATTGAGGGGTGGTTGGAAAGAATCATTTGGGAGTGCAGAGTGCGGGGTAAAGATAATGAGAAAAAATGGGTTGTGGATGGGTGTGCAAATAAATGGAGAGAAAAACAGAATTTAAATCAAGAGTAAAGATAAAGATATCATTTGGCATACAAAGTTACACAATTAATAACTGATTAGAGAGCAACAGAAAAGAAACCATAGAGAATAAGCAACATGAATACTGCAATCATGGAAAAGTCAACAAAGGATTAACTGAAGAGTGTGCAAGATTGAGAGGGGCAGCTGTTAGGAAACCAAGGGAAGCTCGGAATTAGCAGTCGTGAAAGGTGGCAGGTTTTTAAGAATTTCGAGTGGTTACCGGGGAAACCATCGTCTGGCTCCGAGTCGCCATGGTTACTGCTGAGGCTGGTAGTGTCCATGCCCAGCTGGACGGAGAGGAGCTGCGACCTCAGCTGCTCTATGTCACTGTCCTTGCTGTCCAGCACCATCTGCAACTCGATGCGCGTTGTGTTCTCCTCCATCATTAGCTGCGCATCACAAATGGAAAAAGAAACTAAATAGGGGACAGACACATGTTTGATGTGTACACGGGGAAGAGGAGTTTGCAGGCAAGACCAAGGGGTGCAGAAAGGAAGGCAGCATGAAGAACAAAGTAAGGAGGGGAATTGGGAACGATGTGAGAGGTGGTAGGGTTTTGAGGGTTTCAGGCAAGAATATAATTTGACAGGCACAAAAAAACTAGCTATCACAGTGTCAATCAGTGCGGGCCATGGGTAGAGATCTACCCATAAGGGCGCTATTTTAGGTTAGCAGTGCTATTTAACAAATGCTGGGGGACCATTTGTTATTGTACATAATTCAAAAAGTCAAGTGTTTTCATGTCAGTCCACAAGTATCAAACTATACACACAATTACGTTAAAGCAGATTAAGTAATCTTGAAATTGATATTTACATGTTTTAACACAAATTGTGTTATACTCTAAAAGTACATTCCAAAAATATTATAACTATTTATGTTGTGTCATGAATCCTCTGCTTATTCACAAACTCATCACCATCATCCATGTGTAAATGATTACTTTGTGTAAATGATCACTTTGTGGAAACACCATTGCCGGTTAGATGCTGGAGTCCGATTTAAAATTCTACATCTTAATTCAGTTCACCCCTTTCACAATGCAACATGTGCATCCTCATTCTCCCGGTGCAACGACTACTAAAGTGAAGGAGGACCACATAACACAGTTGGGAATACACAATCAAGGACTAAACCTCTCAGTGTCTGGGCATTAGTCGTCAGTAAGAGGCGCTAAACAGGCTCAGTGATGTAAGAGGGTGGGCAGTGGTGAATTAATCCGCACTCAATGAGACCTTAACATCAGGCTAATTAATTCCAATTGTGGCAATCGGGTAGTGGTGAGGGGTCGAAAAAATAATTTATCTTAACAATTGGTTTTAATAGTGCCTGACGTGTCCAAAGGAAAAAATGTCTTAATTACAGAAAGTTAATGGGGTGAATGTCACTGGCATAGTGCGATTTCCAAATTAGCAGAATTTAAATGCACAACAGGTCAGCTGAAAATTCATAATTTTTAAAATGTTTGCGAGTTGAAATAAGCTTTATAGTCAGAATATGAAGTAAGTCTCAACGCTAACATGGAGGCTATATGTTACTGCTCGAGAATGAGCAAGCGGTATAGCAGGGCTGTTACTCTCCATGAAGGAGTTTGGGTATAGATTAAGACTCATAACCGCCTGATAGTGTCAGGGTAACGGGTAAGGCATAAAGCTAGCCTTCTAGTGACAGTCAGGAAGCCAGGCTAAGATATATGTCTGGCCTGATACCCTTGAAGTAGTAGTAAGCCCCTTAGCGAGCCTGCGAGTGTCCGAAAGATAATGGTTAAGCCACAGATTAGGCCTGCTAGTGTGCGCTTTCGTGGGCGGCAGCACGTACTGCCTGCAACTCGTTGTAATCGCGCTGGTACTTGAGGGTCATCTGGGAGAACTTCTCCTTTTCCTGGTTGAGCACCAGTTGCAGCTTGCGGTTCTCCTTCTCCCGTCGCTTCAGGTCTGTGCCACTGCCGCGATTGCGGTCAATGTGGATGTCCTTGCGGTTCATAATCTCCGCAAGCTTGTTGACCGCCTTAAAAACATCATGTTCAACGCATTCATTAAAAAAACAGCATCCATTTCATGAAGTTCACAATAATGTCTGCTTTCATTACTTTTAATTGCTACTCAATGGGCTACCACCAGGAAACATCAGATTTTATTAATTGGAGACTTCCTTTTGGCTGTCTGCTGTAACTGTAATATGTACACATCTCTTCACTTTATCACCTGATCCAGATCTACGTAACCCATATTAGCGGATGTTTTTTTTACTTTACATGAATGCTATTTCTTTTTAAGTTACGTAATAAAAAGAGGAAATGTGGTTAGGTGTTGTGGCAGCTAATGGGATGTGACAAAAGCACTGAGCCCACATAGTAGCGATGCTAGATTTATGCCTCAAGGCAGACAAGAAAAACATTAACTGTGCCTTTCTTGTCTGCATCAATGCTTACAAAGCAGTTGGAGGTCTCTCCTTTATGAGTGGTAGAAAATGTTCATTGCAAAATTTGAATATTAATCTAAATCAGCCAAGGCTCTGACATCTTGCCCATGAGAACTATAGCAGGCGAAAACGATACAACTAACGTGGGTCGTGCCTGGTGGTGCACACTCAAGAATGAAGGACTTGATAAACAAGAATCTAATTAATTATGTGCTCAATAGCAGAGCCATATCATGCTTATTAAGGTTTGATGAGTTTCACGGCTGAGCCAGCTGCGGTCCTTGTAAACTCCAGAAGGAACAAGTGGTGCCACTTTACCATTGTTGATCACATGTTGGCGATGTTACAAATCTCCCACACGCTAATGCATTGAAGGTCTACATATGAATGTTTGTATAGGTTTGTGCAAAACAGGTGGTGGATATAAAAGAAAATGACCACAAAGCAAAAAGAGGTCTCGTTTTGCTATGACAAAGCTATGAATCCACTAAATATTTTGCGCATACTTTGCATTCAATTTTCATCATGGGTAGACCCACCTGTGTTTTCAGCGTCCTCTCATTCTGCAGCTGCTTATCATACTGAGCCTTAATGTAGGCAATGTCTGTGCCACCTTCCTTAAGCGTTTGGATATCTGTTGTAAATACAGAGTTCATAGTTAACAGAGGGACGGCAGGACTACATCAGCCCATTTCAGGTTTTGGTAAATGTGAAAAGTTTAAAACTGCAAATAAACAAACACTAAATAGCATTCATTACAATTTGTGTACATTATTGAGAACTTAAAGTTGACAGGTAATAGATTAGTAAGAAAATATAATTATATTGTCCTGCTCAAACGAGCACAGAGCAGTGTTTATCGCTTGCCTAATACCCAGACTAAACAGTGTAAATTCCATATTCTGATAAGCAGGGTGATTACATTAATATAACTACTGTCAACTTCCCATGAAGTTTAACACTTTTGAGAAATGAGGGGCTGAGTCGACCCACAAAACAGCGAGGCATACACTACTCTGGACCGGTTTTAACAGTCTCATCACTTAGCAGTCGATCTTATAGACAACCTTCTCTTTACGATTTGGATTCTCGTTCAACATTTATAATGCATGTAATTTGAATGCAGCCTATTTAGTGTCAGGAACTTACTTTCCATTGCAGTCTGTAGCCTGGTGTTGATTTCATCTTTTTCGCTGTGCAACGTGGTTACTTGTTCCAGGAGAGCCTTCTTACTGTCCTCCAACTAATAAACAAATACACCCATCCTTTACCCATGTAAAAACACACGTGACTTAAACTTTCTTTACAGTAACAAAGCACATGCAATTCTGTATAAAGTGTAAAAAGGATAGGAGTGTAAGTAAATTACTTTGTTTGAAACTCAAAAGGAAAAAACTAGTATTTTGAACTGGTTCATAAACATATAAAATGTATTATAGGGTATAAATGCAATTGTATCGCAAAATCCTTCAATTAAAATGCACAAATCTACACTAGGGTACATGTGGGAGTGGTGTGGAGTGATGGGTCACGATAGTGAACCATGGGAGAGAGGAGAGCAACTGTAGCACAGCAAGCATGGCCCTGCACCAACAACAAGCCACAGGGAGAGCCGTGCACAGGGCAGCACCAAGTCCCTAGAGCATTCAAAGGGGGGTCAGGGTCCATCAGCATTGAGTTTCAGGGGCAGTCATGGTGGCAGATGATGAAAATGTGAGAAAGGGAGGCAGCAGCATTGAGCAAGGATGAGCAGCAGAAGAGGTTGGAAATGGGTCAGATGGCGGCATGAAGGTTAGGCAAAGGGACAGGCCGGGGAGTGTGAAACCAAAGCACATTATGGGTAGAGATAAAGAAACAAATTGAGCGGAAAGGAGACAGGAGATAGTGTGGGCTGTTGCAGAGTTACGCCAATCCAAACCATTACAATATTTATTCAGTACAGGAGATCGATAGGTACCACTACACGAACTGTTTTTTGCACAGCTTGCTTTACGTGATTGCACTTTGAATATTGTCGCTCCAGAGCTGGTGTTTGAAACCTGCTTTGGTCGTATTTTACCACCATGCACTATGTACATCTGTAATGAGGCGTTCTTTCTGTATAAGCTCCTGCTTGTATCGCTGCACCACCTCCTTGATCTCCAGCTCCTTCATGATCTTCTCCTGCTCGATGTTGGAGAACTGCTCTTCTGCATGGGAGCGTGCCGATTGCTCCGAGTCCACCTTGCTTGCCACAAACTCTAACTGTGCCGCCAGCGAATCCCTATAACGGTGGAGTGCAAAGCAGATGACAGTCTGATTCCAGTTACATGAGCAGACAGACAAGGAAGTTGTGTAATGTCTTGTCATAAACGTTGCCTGTTAATTAAATTCCAATTTTACTTAAGTCTACACTGGAAAACTGACAAAAAAAATAGGGGTTAAATGTAGAAATTTTAATTGCATCTAATTTCTAAATATGGTTGGGAGAATTTGTATTCAACTTACCGGTTAGCTGACACAATAATTGGCAAATTAATCGCTTGTACACATTATCATTTAATTTGCTTGGCTGATCGTGGCCGAACCCAAAAATCAAATATGAATCATATTGGCTGCCAAATCCTACATATTAGGGAAATTAAAGCAACAGCTAGAAATTAAAGTTTGTTGTAGCAAATGTAAAATATGCTTAAAACATCATAAAAATGGCAAAACATGGTAGACAAAGCACCTTTCATCCTCCAGCTCATGTACTTTCTGTTTGAACTCCTTGTTAAACTTTGTCTTTTCTTCACAATCATCTTTCAGCTCCCGAGCCTGTGTTTTGTACAACGTCTACAAAAAACAGAGGAAAAAAATAAAAAAATAAACAATTAAATGGTTTTCACTAGGATAAGTTAAACTACTGCAAAGCAATAATAAAGGTAGAACATAAACATCCATGCTCATGAACTGTTTACCGTGAAGTACTGCTCCGTCTCCAGCTGATCCTGCAGTTCTCTCATCTGCCCTTCCGTGTCAAGTCGCCACCTAGGAGTGAAATGGGAAGAAACCGGTTTGGAGAGAGAGCACAAACCCTGAAACAATCATTTTACATGATGATAAACACATTCCTGCAGAGGAAGCTGGTAGGAACGTTGGGTTGCTCGGTCAATGGCCAGGGTCAACGGCGGCGTGGTGTATTCCGCAAATATGCCCGACTGTGAGGGCGGGCACAAGCCGGTGTGAGTAGGTTAAACGTTGAGTTTTATAAGGGCACCACGGGGTGACCAGCCCCTCCCCACCCCAGCCCCACCCCCAACCCAGCCCCTCCCCACCCAGCCCCTTCCCACCCAACCCCTCCCCACCCAGCCCCACCCAGCCCCTCCCCACCCAGCCCCTCCCTCCCCACCCTCCCCTCTCCACCCAGCCCCACCTCTCCCATTTTTGGATGCACGACGGACGGACACAATAATCCCCTGCGGCTAAGCAGGTAAGAAAGTGCTGCCCCTACAATGTGGACCAGAAGTGACTTGAAGGGACCTCTGTAGCCCAATTTCTAACAAGAAGCATGGAACTTCTGCAACAGCTTCAACCCGAATAATTTGTATCATCATATGACACTCCGATTAGCACGGTTGGCTATGCACAGTGAGAAAAAAGTTCAACATACATACTTGGCCGTACAATTGGAATAAATATTCTTGGTTCTTTCGGTAAAGTCACATAGAAGGGAAACAATAAAATACAAATATAAAACAATACAATTATCACGTTTCGATTGCAACACAAGCAATCATCATCATTGCTTGTGTTGCAATCGAAATGTCATGAGAATTTTATTGTTTTATATTTTTATTATTTTATTGTTTCCCTTCTATGTGACTTTACCGAAAGAACCAAGAATATGAATCCCTGCAGTCACGAAAGCTTTAAATAAAAAATTGAGATAAACTTAAGATTTTTTTACACATCAAAAAATGCACTGAACTTGGGGCAATAGACATGGAGAGTGGCAGAGAAACTCGTACTTTCTGAGGTCTGTGAGTTGCTTCTCCAGTGCCGTCTTCTCTGCCAGGAGCAGGTTGATCTCCTGTTTGAGCTGTTTCTCAGAGGCACGCACAACGCTCAGCTGCTGCGACTGTGCCTTCATGTCGTTAAGAGCCAGCTGCCTCTTCTGGGTCTCCTGTTCCAGCTTGAGTACCAGGTTTCTCACCTGTGGGAGCCATTCAAATTAGCCGCAAGGCAACACATCCTGGGTGTCAAGCACTTGCCAATGAAATGCGATATATTCTCAGAGCAGTGAATAAGCCATACGTAGATATTATTTAAAATTCTACACAGTCACTATTCAGAAAGCTGAAAATATATTATTGTACATTTTTATATTCAACATAGCACTCCTTAATCTGAGAAACAACCTGTTCATTGCTTTGACAAGAGACAGATTGCTTTGTAAATTAACCTCGACGCTCTTATTAAATATATTCTGTTCCCATTTAAATGAATGACAGCATAACAATAGATTAGAAGAAATAGTTTTTGTGGAGGCCAATTAATTTAATTGTCCACATTCACCTCTATTTGCTTCATAATCTCTCCTACACATCTGAAGCTGTAAAGGGACACCCAGCCAACCATTTCCCCCATTCCAGACACTCATGTCACTTCACCAGCGAAGGTAGCTACTATGTGGGTCTTGTTGACTCCAATGATACCGATCGACTGTGAACCACAGCACGTAGGTAAAACACCAATGGCCAAACCACAGGTTTGTGTTAAACAGCATCCTCCATATCCTCATGCTATGCATCGCTGACCTCTTCATCCAGGCGCTCCTTCTGTTTGAGGAGCAGCTCAGTGTTGTGTTTTGACTGCTTCAGGTCCAGCTCCAACATTGAGCAGCGCTTCTCAGCCTCCACTTGTCCTGCTTCCAACCTCTGCTTTGTTGCCTTCTCTTCCACAGTTTGCTCTCCAGCTCTGTGTGGGTGTGCAGGACAAAGGCGAACGTTGCGTCCTGAGCAATGCAATTCTCATTACCAATATGAGATCGGAGATGTGCAAGGGTTAGAGTGCCCTACTGCGGCACATGAAATATGTTAGATTATACAATTTAGAGTGCCCTGAAATAATGATTCATTGAGTTTATTTGACATGAAGTAACTCTCTTAATATTAAGAGCAAGCCATTTATATTTGATTGTTTACTATTGATATTCATATTCTCAGGTTTTTTCGGTAAAGTCACGTAGGTAAAACATTAAAAGTAATTGAAAGTAAAATAAAACAAAACAAAAATAAAAATAAAATTCACGACGTTTCGGAGGCAACACAAGTCTCCGTCATCAGGTGGGACCGTCACAGCCAGATTAGCTGCATCAAATGTACAGCTCATCTTCAAAGAATTCTGATGAAAAATACTGCTTTAAATCTTGTTGCATTGTTTTGGATTATAGGAACCGAGGGGTTTTGCAACATTCTACTTTGAATTAAATAGAAAGCTCTTACACAATCTAAGGCTAGCTGTACTTGGACATTTTGAAGATGTGCACAAAAGACTGCTAACGCATAAAAAATTGTCTGAATGTAAAGTGCTTAAGATTCCAGATTGGCACCTAAAATGTAAATATAGAATCCATACATGTCAAGTGCATGGGATTTGTCAATTTGTAGAAAAATCACTGCATGAAAATTCCTCTGCAGGGTACCTACACAAGGTAAGGGCAATT